>NW_026728049.1:0-15000 GCF_030684315.1 Stegostoma tigrinum
CCTACACATCCCTGGGCACTAAGGGACAGTATCCCACGTCGAACATACCCTAACCGACATATCCCTGTGCACTATGGGACAGTATCCCACGGCTAACCTACACATCCCTGGGCACTAAGGGACAGTATCCCACGGCGAACCTACCCTAACCTACACATCCCTGGGCATTATGTGACAGTATCCCACGGCTAACCCACCCTAACCTACACATCCCTGGACACTATGGGACAGTATCCCATGGCTAACACACCCTAACCTACACATCCCTGTGCACTGTGGGACAGTATCCACGGCTAACCCAACCTAACCTACACATCCCTGTGCACTATGGGACAGTATCCAACGGCTAACCCACCCGAATCTCCACATCCCTGTGCACTATGGGACAGTATCCCTTGGCTGACCCACCCTAACCTACACATCCCTGTGTACTATGGGACAGTATCCCACAGCTAACGCCCCCTAACCTACACATCCCTGTGCACTATGGGACAGTATCCCACGGCTAACCCACCATAACCTACACATCCCTGTGCACTATGGGACAGTATCCCACGGCCTACCGACTCTAACCTACACATCCCTGGGCACTAAGGGACAGTATCCCACGGCGAACCTACTCTAAACTACACATCCCTGTGCACTATGGGACAGTATCCCACGGCTAACCCAATCTAACCTACACATCCCTGTGCACTATGGGACAGTACCCCACGGCTAACCCACCCTAACCTACACATCCCTGTGCACTATGGGACAGTACCCCATGGCTAACCCCCCTTAACCTACACATCCCTGTGCACTATGGGACAGTATCCCACGGCTTACACACACTAACCTACACATCCCTGTGCACGATGGGACAGTATCCCAAGGCTAACCCACCCTAATCTACACATCCCTGGGCACTATAGGACAGTATCCCACGGCGAACCCACCCTATACTACACATCCCTGGAAACTATGGGACAGTATCCCATGGCTAACCCACCCTAACCGACACATCCCTGGGCACTATGGGGCAGTATCCCACGGCTAACCCACCCTAACCTACACATCCCTGTGCACTATGGGACAGTATCCCACGGCGAACCTCCCCTTACCTACACATCCCTGTGCACTATGGGACAGTATCCCATGGTTAACCCACCCTAACCTACACATCCCTGTGCACTAGGGGACAGTATCCCACGGTAACCCACCCTAACCTACACATCACTGTGCACTATGGGACAGTATCGCACGGCTTACACACACTAACCTACACATCCCTGTGCACTATGGGACAGTATCCCACGGCTAACCCACCCTAACCTACACATCCCTGTGCACTATAGGACAGTATCCCACGGCTAACCCACCCTAACCTACACATCACTGTGCACTATGGGACAGTATCGCACGGCTTACACACACTAACCTACACATCCCTGTACACTATGGGCCAGTATCCCACGGCTAACCCACCCTAACCTACACATCCCTGGTCACTATAGGACAGTATCCCACGGCTAACCCACCCTAACCTACACATCCCTGTGCACTATGGGACAGTATCCCTCGGCGAACCCACCCTGTACTACACATCCCTGGAAACTATGGGACAGTATCCCACGACTAACCCACCTAACCTGCACATCCCTGTGCACTATGGGACAGTATCCCACGGCTAACCCACCCTAACCGACACATCCCTGTGCACTATGGGACAGTATCCCGCGGCTGAAGCACCGTAACCTACACATCCCTGTGCACTATGGGACAGTATCCCACGGCTAACCCTCCCTAACCTACACATCCCTGGGCACTAAGGGACAGTATCCCACGGCGAACATACCCTCACCGACATATCCCTGTGCACTATGGGACAGTATCCCACGGCTAACCTACACATCCCTGGGCACGAAGGGACAGTATCCCACGGCGAACCTACCCTAACCTACACATCCCTGGGCATTATGGGACAGTATCCCACGGCTAACCCACCCTAACCTACACATCCCTGGGCATTATGGGACAGTATCCCACGGCTAACCCACCCTAACCTACACATCCCTGTGCACTACGGGACAGTATCCCACGGCTAACCCACCCTAACCTACACATCCCTGTGCACGATGGGACAGTATTCCATGGTTAACCCACCCTAACCTACACATCCCTGTGCACTATGGGACAGTATGCCACGGCTAACCCACCCTAACCTACACATCCCTGGGCACTATGGGGCAGTATCCCACGGCTAACCCCCCTTAACCTACACATCCCTGTGCACTATGGGACAGTATCCCACAGCTTACACACACTAACCTACACATCCCTGTGCACTATGGGACAGTATTCCAAGGCTATACCACCCTAATCTACACATCCCTGGTCACTATAGGACAGTATCCCACGGCTTACCCACCCTAACCTACACATCCCTGTGCACTATGGGACAGTATCCCTCGGCGAACCCACCCTGTACTACACATCCCTGGAAACTATGGGACAGTATCCCACGGCTAACCCACCTAACCTGCACATCCCTGTGCACTATGGGACAGTATCCCACGGCTAACCCACCCTAACTTACACATCCCTGTGCACTATGTGACAGTATCCCACGGCTAACCCACCCTAACCTACACATCCCTGTGCACTATGGGACAGTATCCCACGGCTAACCCACCCTAACCTACACATCCCTGGGCACTATGGGACAGTATCACACGTCTAACCCACCCTAACCTATACATCCCTGTGCACTATGGGACAGTATCTCACGGCTAAGCCACCCTAACCTACACATCCCTGTGCACTATGGGACAGTATCCCACAGCTAACCCACACTAACCGACACATCCCTGTGCACTATGGGACAGTATCCCACGGCTAACCCACCCTAACCTACACATCCCTGGGCATTAAGGGACAGTATCCCACGGCTAACCCACCCTAACCTACACATCCCTGTGCACTATGGGACAGTATCCCACGGCGAACCTACCCAAACCTAAACATCCCTGTGCACTATGGGACAGTATCCCACGGCTAACCCACCCTAACCTACACATCCCTGGGAACTATGGGACAGTATCCCACGGCTAACCCACCCTAAACTACACATTCCTGGGCACTATGGGACAGTATCCCACGGCTAACCCACCGTAAACTACACATCCCTGTGCACTATGGGACAGTATCCATTGGCTAACACATTCTAACCTACACATCCCTGTGCACTATGGGACAGTATCCCACGTCTAACCCACCCTAACCTACACATCCCTGGACACTATGGGACAGTATCCCACGGCTAACCCACCCTAACCTACACATCCCTGGGAACTATGGGACAGTATCCCACGGCTAACCCACCCTAAACTACACATTCCTGGGCACTATGGGACAGTATCCCACGGCTAACCCACCGTAAACTACACATCCCTGTGCACTATGGGACAGTATCCATTGGCTAACACACCCTAACCTACACATCCCTGTGCACTATGGGACAGTATCCCACGTCTAACCCACCCTAACCTACACATCCCTGGACACTATGGGACAGTATCCCACGGCTAACCCACCCGAAACTACACATCCCTGGGCACGATGGGACAGTATCCTACGGCTAGCCCACCCTAAACGACACATCCCTTTGCACGATGGGACAGCATCCCACGGCTAACCCACCCTAACCAACACATCCCTGTGCACTATGGAACATTATCCCGCGGCTAACCCACCCTAACCTACACATCCCTGTGCACTATGGAACATTATCCCTCGGCTAACCCACCCTAACCTACACATCCCTGTGCACTATGGAACATTATCCCGCGGCTAACCCACCCTAACCTACACATCCCTGTGCACTATGGGACAGTATCCCACGGCTAACCCACCCTAACCTTCACATCCCTGTGCACGATGGGACAGCATCCCACGGCTAACCCACTCTAAACTACACATCCCTGGGCACGATGGGACAGTATCCCACGCCGAACCCAACCTAACGTACATGTCCCTGGGCACTCTGGGACAGTATCCCGCTGCTAACTCACACTAAACTGCACATCCCTGTGCACTATGGGACAGTATCCCACGGGTATCCCACCCTAACCTACACACCCCTGTGCACTATGGGACAGTATCCCACGGCTAACGCACCCTAACCTACACATCCCTGTGCACTATGGGACAGTATCCCACGGCTAACCCACCCTAACCTACACATCCCTGTGCACTATGGGACAGTATCCCACGGCTAACCCACCCTAACCTACACATCCCTGTGCAGTATGGGACAGTATCCCACAGCTAACCCACCCTAACCTACACAACCCTGTGCACTATCGGACAGTATCCCACGGCTAACGCACCCTAACCTACACATCCCTGTGCACTATGGGACAGTATCCCACGGCTAACCCACCCTAACCTACACATCCCTGTGCACTATGGGACAGTATCCCACGGCTAACCCACCCTAACCTACACATCCCTGTGCACTATGGGACAGTATCCCACGGCTAACCCACCCTACCCTACACATCCCTGTGCACTATGGGACAGTATCCCACGGCTAACCCACCCTAACCTACACATCCCTGTGCACTATGGGACAGTATCCCACGGCTAACCCACCCTAACCTACACATCCCTGGGCATTAAGGGACAGTATCCCACGGCTAACCCACCCGAAACTACACATCCCTGGGCACTATGGGACAGTATCCTACGGCTAGCCCACCTTAAACGACACATCCCTTTGCACGATGGGACAGCATCCCACGGCTAACCCACCTAACCAACACCTCTCTGGGCAATATGGAACATTATCCCGCGGCTAACCCACCCTAACCTACACATCCCTGTGCACGACGGGACAGCATCCCACGGCTAACCCACCCTAAACTACACATCCCTGGGCACGATGGGACAGTATCCCACGCCGAACCCAACCTAACGTACATGTCCCTGGGCACTATGGGACAGTATCCCGCGGCTAACTCACACTTAACTACACATCCCTGTGCACTATGGGACAGTATCCCACGGGTATCCCACCCTAACCTACACATCCCTGTGCACTATGGAACAGTATCCCACGGCTAACCCACCCGAACCTACACATCCCTGTGCACTATGGGACAGTATCCGATGGCTAAACCACCCTAACCTACACATCCCTGTGCAATATGGCACTGTATCCCACGGCTAACAAACCCTAACCTACGCATCCCTGTGCACTATGGGACAGTATCCCACGGCTAACCCACCCTAACCTACACATCCCTGTGCACTATGGGACAGTATCCCACGGCTAACCCACCCGAACCTACACATCCCTGTGCACTATGGGACAGTATCCGATGGCTAAACCACCCTAACCTACACATCCCTGTGCAATATGGCACTGTATCCCACGGCTAACAAACCCTAACCTACGCATCCCTGTGCACTATGGGACAGTATCCCACGACTAACCCACCCTAACCTACACATCCCTGGGCACTATGGGACAGTATGCCAAGGCTAACCCACCCTAACCTACACATCCCTGTGCACTATGGGACAGTTTCCCACGGCTAACCCACCCTGTCCTACACATCCCTGCGCACTGTGGGACAGTATCCCACGGCGAACCAACCCTATCCTGCACATCCCTGTGCACTAAGGGACAGTATCCCACGGCTAACCCACCCTAACCTACACATCCCTGTGCACTATGGGACAGTATCCCACGGCTAACCCACCCTAACCTACACATCCCTGGGCTCTATGGGACAGTATCCCACGGCTAACCCACCCTAACCTACACATCCCTGTGCACTATGGGACAGTATCGCACGGCTTACACACACTAACCTACACATCCCTGTGCACTATGGGACAGTATTCCAAGGCTAAACCACCCTAATCTACACATCCCTGTGCACTATGGGACAGTATCCCACAGCTAACCCACCCTAACCTACACATCCCTGGTCACTATAGGACAGTATCCCACGGCTTACCCACCCTAACCTACACATCCCTGGTCACTATAGGACAGTATCCCACGGCTTACCCACCCTAACCTACACATCCCTGTGCACTATGGGACAGTATCCCACGGCTAACCCACCCTAACCTACACATCCCTGTGCACTATGGGACAGTATCCCACGGCTAACCCACCCTAACCTACACATCCCTGTGCACTATGGGACAGTATCCCTCGGCGAACCCACCCTGTACTACACATCCCTGGAAACTATGGGACAGTATCCCACGACTAACCCACCTAACCTGCACATCCCTGTGCACTATGGGACAGTATCCCACGGCTAACCCACCCTAACCGACACATCCCTGTGCACTATGGGACAGTATCCCACGGCTGAAGCACCGTAACCTACACATCCCTGTGCACTATGGGACAGTATCCCACGGCTAACCCTCCCTAACCTACACATCCCTGGGCACTAAGGGACAGTATCCCACGGCGAACATACCCTCACCGACATATCCCTGTGCACTATGGGACAGTATCCCACGGCTAACCTACACATCCCTGGGCACGAAGGGACAGTATCCCACGGCGAACCTACCCTAACCTACACATCCCTGGGCATTATGGGACAGTATCCCACGGCTAACCCACCCTAACCTACACATCCCTGGGCATTATGGGACAGTATCCCACGGCTAACCCACCCTAACCTACACATCCCTGTGCACTACGGGACAGTATCCCACGGCTAACCCACCCTAACCTACACATCCCTGTGCACGATGGGTCAGTATTCCATGGTTAACCCACCCTAACCTACACATCCCTGTGCACTATGGGACAGTATCCCACAGCTAACCCACCCTAACCTACACATCCCTGTGCACTATGGGACAGTATCCCACGGCTAACCCACCCTAACCTACACATCCCTGGGCACTATGGGGCAGTATCCCACGGCTAACCCCCCTTAACCTACACATCCCTGTGCACTATGGGACAGTATCCCACAGCTTACACACACTAACCTACACATCCCTGTGCACTATGGGACAGTATTCCAAGGCTAAACCACCCTAATCTACACATCCCTGGTCACTATAGGACAGTATCCCACGGCTTACCCACCCTTACCTACACATCCCTGTGCACTATGGGACAGTATCCCTCGGTGAACCCACCCTGTACTACACATCCCTGGAAACTATGGGACAGTATCCCACGGCTAACCCA
Organism: Stegostoma tigrinum; assembly: GCF_030684315.1. Taxonomy (NCBI): domain Eukaryota; kingdom Metazoa; phylum Chordata; class Chondrichthyes; order Orectolobiformes; family Stegostomatidae; genus Stegostoma; species Stegostoma tigrinum. The sequence continues at coordinate 7,220 of NW_026728049.1, forward strand.
CCTAACCTGCACATCCCTGTGCACTATGGGACAGTATCCCACGGCTAACCCACCCTAACTTACACATCCCTGTGCACTATGTGACAGTATCCCACGGCTAACCCACCCTAACCTACACATCCCTGTGCACTATGGGACAGTATCCCACGGCTAAGCCACCCTAACCTACACATCCCTGTGCACTATGGGACAGTATCCCACAGCTAACCCACACTAACCGACACATCCCTGTGCACTATGGGACAGTATCCCACGGCTAACCCACCCTAACCTACACATCCCTGGGCATTAAGGGACAGTATCCCACGGCTAACCCACCCTAACCTACACATCCCTGGGCACGATGGGACAGTATCCCACGCCGAACCCAACCTAACGTACATGTCCCTGGGCACTATGGGACAGTATCCCGCGGCTAACTCACACTTAACTACACATCCCTGTGCACTATGGGACAGTATCCCACGGGTATCCCACCCTAACCTACACATCCCTGTGCACTATGGAACAGTATCCCACGGCTAACCCACCCGAACCTACACATCCCTGTGCACTATGGGACAGTATCCCACGGCTAACCCACCCTAACCTACACATCCCTGTGCACTATGGAACAGTATCCCACGGCTAAACCACCCTAACCTACACATCCCTGTGCAATATGGCACTGTATCCCACGGCTAACAAACCCTAACCTACGCATCCCTGTGCACTATGGGACAGTATCCCACGGCTAACCCACCCTAACCTACACATCCCTGTGCACTATGGGACAGTATCCCACGGCTAACCCACCCGAACCTACACATCCCTGTGCACTATGGGACAGTATCCGATGGCTAAACCACCCTAACCTACACATCCCTGTGCACTATGGGACAGTATGCCAAGGCTAACCCACCCTAACCTACACATCCCTGTGCACTATGGCACTGTATCCCACGGCTAACAAACCCTAACCTACGCATCCCTGTGCACTATGGGACAGTATCCCACGGCTAACCCACCCTAAACTACACATCCCTGTGCACTATGGGACAGTATCCCACGGCTAACCCACCCTAACCTACACATCCCTGTGCACTATGGGACAGTATCCGATGGCTAACCCACCCTAACCTACACATCCCTGTGCACTATGGGACAGTATCCCACGGCTAACCCACCCTAACCTACACATCCCTGTGCACTATGGGACAGTATCCCACGGCTAACCCACCCTAACCTACACATCCCTGTGCACTATGGGACAGTATCCCACGGCTAACCCACACGAACCTACACATCCCTGTGCACTATGGGACAGTATCCGATGGCTAAACCACCCTAACCTACACATCCCTGTGCAATATGGCACTGTATCCCACGGCTAACAAACCCTAACCTACACATCCCTGTGCACTATGGGACAGTATCCCACGGCTAACCCACCCTAACCTACACATCCCTGTGCACTATGGGACAGTATCCCACGGCTAACCCACCCTAACCTACACATCCCTGGGCACTATGGGACAGTATCCCACGACTAACCCACCCTAACCTACACATCCCTGGGCACTATGGGACAGTATCCCACGGCTAACCCACCCTAACCTACACATCCCTGGGCACTATGGGACAGTATCCCATGGCTAACCCACCCTAACCTACACATCCCTGGGCACTATGGGACAGTATCCCACGGCTAACCCACCCTGTCCTACACATCCCTGCGCACTGTGGGACAGTATCCCACGGCTAACCCACCCTATCCTGCACATCCCTGTGCACTATGCGACAGTATCCCACGGCGAACCCACCCTATCCTGCACATCCCTGTGCACTAAGGGACAGTATCCCACGGCTAACCCACCCTAACCTACACATCCCTGTGCACTATGGGACAGTATCCCACGGCTAACCCACCCTAACCTACACATCCCTGTGCACTATGGGACAGTATCCCTCGGCTAACCCACCCTAACCTACACACCCCTGTGCACTATGGGACAGTATCCCACGGCTAACCCACCCTAACCTACACATCCCTGGGCACTATGGGACAGTATCCCATGGCTAACCCACCCTAACCTACACATCCCTGGGCACCATGGGACAGTATCCCACGGCTAACCCACCCTGTCCTACACATCCCTGCGCACTGTGGGACAGTATCCCACGGCTAACCCACCCTATCCTGCACATCCCTGTGCACTATGGGACAGTATCCCACGGCGAACCCACCCTATCCTGCACATCCCTGTGCACTATGGGACAGTATCCCACGGCTAACCCACCCTAACCTACACATCCCTGTGCACTAAGGGACAGTATCCCACGGCTAACCCACCCTAACCTACACATCCCTGTGCACTATGAGACAGTATCCCACGGCTAACCCACACTCTCCTACACATCCCTGTGCACTATGGGACAGTATCCCACGGCGAACCCACCCTAACCTACACACCCCTGTGCACTATGGGACAGTATCCCACGGCTAACCCACCCTAACCTACACACCCCTGTGCACTATGGGACAGTATCCCACGGCTAACCCACCCTAACCTACACATCCCTGTGCACTATGGGACAGTATCCCACGGCTAACCCACCCTAACCTACACATCCCTGTGCACGACGGGACAGCATCCCACGGCTAACCCACCCTAACCTACACATCCCTGTGCACTATGGGACAGTATCCCATGGCTAACCCACCCTAACCTACACATCCCTGTGCACTATGGGACAGTATCCCACGGCTAACCCACCCTAACCTACACATCCCTGTGCACTATGGGACAGTATCCCATGGCTAACCCACCCTAACCTACACATCCCTGTGCACTATGGGACAGTATCCCGCGGCTAACTCACACTTAACTACACATCCCTGTGCACTATGGGACAGTATCCCACGGGTATCCCACCCTAACCTACACATCCCTGTGCACTATGGAACAGTATCCCACGGCTAACCCACCCGAACCTACACATCCCTGTGCACTATGGGACAGTATCCCACGGCTAAACCACCCTAACCTACACATCCCTGTGCAATATGGCACTGTATCCCACGGCTAACAAACCCTAACCTACGCATCCCTGTGCACTATGGGACAGTATCCCACGGCTAACCCACCCTAACCTACACATCCCTGTGCACTATGGGACAGTATCCCACGGCTAACCCACCCTAACCTACACATCCCTGTGCACTATGGGACAGTATCCCACGGCTAACCCACCCTAACCTACACATCCCTGTGCACTATGGGACAGTATCCCACGGCTAACCCACCCTAACCTACACATCCCTGTTCACTATGGGACAGTATCCCACGGCTAACCCACCCTAACCTACACATCCCTGCGCACTATGCGACAGTATCCCACGGCTAACCCACCCTAACCTACACATCCCTGTGCACTATGGCACTGTATCCCACGGCTAACAAACCCTAACCTACGCATCCCTGTGCACTATGGGACAGTATCCCACGGCTAACCCACCCTAACCTACACATCCCTGTGCACTATGGGACAGTATCCGATGGCTAACCCTCCCTAACCTACACATCCCTGTGCACTATGGGACAGTATCCCACGGCTAACCCTCCCTAACCTACGCATCCCTGTGCACTATGGGACAGTATCCCACGGCTAACCCACCCTAACCTACACATCCCTGTGCACTATGGGACAGTATCCCACGGCTAACCCACCCGAACCTACACATCCCTGTGCACTATGGGACAGTATCCGATGGCTAAACCACCCTAACCTACACATCCCTGTGCAATATGGCACTGTATCCCACGGCTAACAAACCCTAACCTACGCATCCCTGGGCACTATGGGACAGTATCCCACGACTAACCCACCCTAACCTACACATCCCTGGGCCCTATGGGACAGTATCCCACGGCTAACCCACCCGAACCTACACATCCCTGTGCACTATGGGACAGTATCCCACGGCTAACCCACCCGAACCTACACATCCCTGTGCACTATGGGACAGTATCCGATGGCTAAACCACCCTAACCTACACATCCCTGTGCAATATGGCACTGTATCCCACGGCTAACAAACCCTAACCTACGCATCCCTGGGCACTATGGGACAGTATCCCACGGCTAACCCACCCTAACCTACACATCCCTGTGCACTATGGGACAGTATCCCACGGCTAACCCACCCTAACCTACACATCCCTGTGCACTATGGGACAGTATCCCACGGCTAACCCACCCGAACCTACACATCCCTGTGCACTATGGGACAGTATCCCACGGCTAACCCACCCTAACCTTCACATCCCTGTGCACTATGGGACAGTATCCCACGGCTAACCCACCCTAACCTACACATCCCTGTGCACTATGGGACAGTATCCCACGGCTAACCCACCCTAACCTACACATCCCTGTGCACTATGGGACAGTATCCCACGGCTAACCCACCCTAACCTACACATCCCTGGGCACTATGGGACAGTATCCCACGGCTAACCCACCCTAACCTACACATCCCTGTGCACTATGGGACAGTATCCCACGGCTAACCCACCCTAACCTACACATCCCTGTGCACTATGGGACAGTATCCCACGGCTAACCCACCCTAACCTACACATCCCTGTGCACTATGGGACAGTATCCCACGGCTAACCCACCCTAACCTACACATCCCTGTGCACTATGGGACAGTATCCCACGGCTAACCCACCCTAACCTACACATCCCTGTGCACTATGGGACAGTATCCCACGGCTAACCCACCCTAACCTACACATCCCTGTGCACTATGGGACAGTATCCCACGGCTAACCCACCCTCACCTACACATCCCTGGGCACTATGGGACAGTATCACACGGCTAACCCACCCTACGCTATCCTTTGGTGTATTGTCACTTACACATTGTCTCCCTCTACACCATGTTGCAATAATCTGTCCCAGACACTTGGGCGTCTCGCAGTTCCGTCCATCGTTCAGCTCCCTGTACTCTGCCCCTTCATCACCCATTGGCTGGAGATGTTCAGTGCAAATTAGATATGCACTAAAGGTATATCTCTACTCACCCCCATCAAGCCCTCCCAGCGACTGAGGGTTCGGTACTGTGTAATGCCCCCTCTACACTCTCCTCCCCATCCAACCCTTCCAGGGACTTGGGTAGATACAGGGTAAAGCTCCCTCTGCTCTGTCCATCCCCATCAAACACTCTCAGGGACAGGGGGTCAGATACAGGGTAAAGGTCCCTCTACACCATCCCCCTCACTCCCAGGGACAGGGGCTGAGATACAGGGAAAAGCTCCCTCTACACCCTTTCTCCCTGGCATCAAACACTCCCAGGGACAGGGGCTGAGATACAGGGAAAAGCTTCCTCTACTCTGTTCCCCACATTCCCAGGGACAGGGGGTTAGAGACAGGGTAAAGCTCTCTCTACACTGTCTCCCACACTCCCAGGGACAGGGGGTTAGATCCAGAGTAAAGCTCCCTCTGCTCTGTCCTTCCCCATCAAACACTCCCAGGGACAGGGGGTCAGATACAGAGTAAAGCTCCGTCTACACCGTCCCCCACTCTCCCAGGGACGGGGCTGAGATACAGGAAAAGCTCCCTCTACACCCTTCCCCCCTGCCATCATCAAACACTCCCAGGGACAGGGGGTCAGATACAGGGTAAAGCTCCCTCTACACCATCCCCCGCACTCCCAGGGACAGGGGCTGAAATACAGGAAAAGCTCCTTCTACACCCTTCCTCCCTGCCATCAAACACTCCCAGGGACAGGGGCTGAGATACAGGGTAAAGCTCCCTCTACACCATCCCACCATCCCTGGCAGTAGATTTTGAAGCCTCCTCCACTCGGTATTTTGCTGTTCACACGCTCCCCTCCCCCCCCACCAACCCCCACCCCCCACCACCCCGTCCCGTTCGGCCTCTATGTGTCTCAGAGTGATACCGGCCTCCCCCGGCCAACGCTGACTCATGTTAATAAGTTGCTGTGTCAGGGTTGGGCTTTTGCACTTAGCAATTCGACTGCAGTTGCCTCATCTTCCTCTTAGCTGGTTGTCGCTTCAGGGGATGCTCTCGGAGGAGGATCCAGCGCATCCTGCATTCGGTAGACACTACTGTGCCCGCCCCCCAACCCCCGCCGCCGCCTGGGAGCTTTCGAAGCGGGTGGGTCGGTGCGTGGGCCGGCGGGGGGCGGGGGTGGGGAGGTACGCGCGGCGAGTCCGGCGTCGCGCGCCAGAGAAGGTGGAGTCACCGCGTGCGTCTCGGAGACGGCACGCACTGCAGCGAGCGCGACTGACCGGCTCGAGGGAGGCTCTCAAGGGTGTGGGGAAGAGGGTCCCCCACGGAGGCGGGGTTTGGGGGTGGCCTCCGGGCGCAGTCGGTCGACTGTCGTGCTGTGGGAGCTGTTCCCCTCTCCCTCCCCCACCGTGTCCAGGGGCCGGGGGTGGTGGGGGGGGGTGGTGGGTGTGGGGGACGGGAGTCACCCACCTTCCGACATTCCCTCGTCGCCACTGGGCTCGATACGGGGTGTCGGGGGGGGCTGGGGCCCGGCTCAGTTTTTGGTAGACGGGGTCCCCATCCACCCCCAGCCACCCGGGGGGTGTTGATAGTCGGGGTGAGTGGGTGGGTGTGTCGGGGCGGAGTGCGGAGACAGGACGGGAGTCACTCGCTGCAGGACTCCCTCCTTCCGACCTTCCCTCGTCTCCACGGGGTCGATTGTGGGGGGTGGGGTTGCTGGGGTGGGGGGGAGCGGTGAAGCTCTGAGATAGGGCCAAGAAGGGGAGCAGCAGAGCGAAGAAGACCGCCCCCCCGCCCACCCACGTCTCTAGCGCGCACTCTCGACACGCTATTTTGGACACTGATCGTTGGCTTCGAAAAGCCATCACTGTGCAGATCAGGCACGGTCGCAGCAGCATGTGCCATCTATAAAACTGATCCTGGCTTTCTCCGAAGGCAGCTTCTGAACCCCACCCCCCCATAGCCCTGTATCCGTCCCCAAACTAATCCCACTGCCCCCCGCTCTCTCCCCCCCCATAGCCCTGTATCCGTCCCCAAACTAATCCCACTGCCCCCCAGCTCTCTCTCCACCCCAATAGCCCTGTATCCATCCCCAAACTAATCCCACTGCCCCCCAGCTCTCTCTCCACCCCAATAGCCCTGTATCCATCCCCAAACTAATCCCACTGCCCCCCCGCTCTCTCCCCCCCATAGCCCTGTATCCGTCCCCAAACTAATCCCACTGCCCCCCGCTCTCTCCCCCCCTATAGCCCTGTATCCATCCCCAAACTAATCCCACTGCCCCCCGCTCTCTCTCCCCCATAGCCCTGTATCCGTCCCCAAACTAATCCCACTGCCCCCCCGCTCTCTCCCCCCCATAGCCCTGTATCCGTCTCCAAACTAATCCCACTGCCCCCCCGCTCTCTCTCCCCCATAGCCCTGTATCCGCCCCCAAACTAATCCCACTGCCCCCCCGCTCTCTCTCCCCCATAGCCCTGTATCCGTCCCCAAACTAATCCCACTGCCCCCGCTGTCTCTCCCCCCCCCATAGCCCTGTATCCATCCCCAAACTAATCCCACTGCCCCCCCCGCTCTCTCCCCCCCCATAGCCCTGTATCCGTCCCCAAACTAATCCCACTGCCCCCCCGCTCTCTCTCCCCCCCATAGCCCTGTATCCATCCCCAAACTAATCCCACTGCCCCCCGCTCTCTCTCCCCCCCATAGCCCTGTATCCGTCCCCAAACTAATCCCACTGCCCCCCCCGCTCTCTCCCTGCCAAT
>NW_026728049.1:25000-50000 GCF_030684315.1 Stegostoma tigrinum
TGTGTGAGAGAGAGTGTGAGAGAGATTGTGTGCGAGAGAGCATGTATGTGAGTGTATGTGTGTGAGAGTGTGTGTGCGAGATTGAGTGTGTGTGTTGAGTGTGTGTGAGTGTCTGTGTGTGTGTGAGTGAGAATGTGTGTGTGTGAGAGCATGTGTGTTAGTGTATGTGTGAGAGAGAGAGTGTGTGTGTGTGTGTGTGTGTGTGTGTGTGAGAGTGACTGTGTGAGAGGGAGAGTGTGTGTGAGAGAGTGTGTGTGTGTGAGAGTGTGTGTGTGTGAGTCTGTGTGTGAGAAGGTGTGCGTGAGTGTGTGTGAGTGTGTGTGTGAGTGAGTGTGTGTGTGTGAGTGTATGTGTGTATATGTCAGTGTGTGTATGAGCGAGTGTATGTGAGTGAGTGTTAGTGTGTGTGAGTGTGTGTGAGTGTATGTGAGTGTGAGTGTGTGTGGGAGTGAGTGTGTATGTGTGAGTGTATGTGAGTGAGTGTGAGTATGTGTGTGTGAGTGTGTGTGTGAGTGAGTGTGTGCGTGTGTGTGAGTGTGTGAGTGTTAATTACCCGCTCCTTGCCAGCCTTGGATCCCACCCAGGCCCTGCAGCGTTTGGTGTGTGCAAGCCGTTGGCACGCGCCCGTAACTGTGACCCTCCACCCTCCGGTCGGGCCGAGCCCAGTGATGGAGCGAACGGTCCGGACATTGTGGGCCTCCTTATCCAGAGGAAATGCCTGAGGGTCTTTGGCCAGGAAACGGTTGACCCGCTCGAGATTGTCAACGGAGAACGGCGACGCGCGGAGAGGGCGGTTTGGGAGGCCACTTCGGGGCGCGAAGGGCCACGTTGCCGGGGGCAAGCAGGGAGGGGAAACGGCCTCTTATCTCGAAGGTCACAGGGGAAACCCCCCCCCCCACCCCACCCACACAATGCTGGAGAGTCCCAGATAACACGGCAGTCCGAGCAGCTTCAGGGGAGCGGGGAAAAGCTCGACGCCCCCTCCCCCATCGCTGGAGAAGGGTCCCGATCCGAAGCGTCGAGCTTTTCCCCGCTCCTCGGACTCCTTCCTTCCGGCTCCGCACTGCATCGTCGTTAGTTCGAAGGGTGGGATGTGTAAAGTTCGGACCAGGTTTGCGGGCAACTGGCCAGGACAGAGCAGTGATACAGACATCCATTTTGGGACCCCGTATCTCATGTAACAGGTTTGGGACCCTGTATCTGATGTAACAGGTTTGGGACCCCGTATCTCATGTAACAAGCTTGGGACCCCGTATCTGATTAACAGGCTTGGGACCCCGTATCTGATTAACAGGCTTGGGACCCCGTATCTGATGAAACAGGTTTGGGACCCCGTATCTGATGTAACAGGTTTGGGACCCCGTATCTGATTAACAGGCTTGGGACCCCGTATCTGATTAACAGGCTTGGGACCCCGTATCTGATGAAACAGGTTTGGGACCCCGTATCTGATTAACAGGCTTGGGACCCCATATCTGATGTAACAGGTTTGGGACCCCGTATCTGATTAACAGGCTTGGGACCCCGTATCTGATGAAACAGGTTTGGGACCCCGTATCTGATTAACAGGCTTGGGACCCCGTATCTGATGTAACAGGTTTGGGACCCCGTATCTGATTAACAGGCTTGGGACCCCGTATCTGATTAACAGGCTTGGGACCCCGTATCTGATGTAACAGGTTTGGGACCCCGTATCTGATTAACAGGCTTGGGACACCGTATCTGATGTAACAGGTTTGGGACCCCGTATCTGATGTAACAGGTTTGGGACCCCGTATCTGATGAAACAGGTTTGGGACCCCATATCTGATTAACAGGCTTGGGACCCCGTATCTGATTAACAGGCTTGGGACCCCGTATCTGATGTAACAGGTTTGGGACCCCGTATCTGATTGTTTGATGGGGGCTGGTGTAAGAGGGAGCTTTACTCTGCATCTAACCCTGTGCTGTCCCTGTTTGATGATGTTGATGTTTGTAACGGGCTATAGACTGCAGTAACTCTGAGTCCACGTTTCTGTTCCCCTTGTAGCTCTGACGATAGCCAGCCCAGGTAAGGCAGAAGCGAATGGGAGTCTCTGTACAACGTGTTCTGCTTTCCCAAGTTACCCCCCACTCGGCTACATCAGCCTCGGCTGGGGTTGGTCAGCGGGACGCATTGGTGGTTGGTGGGGTTGGGGTCAGTGGGAGGTGGGGGCGGCGTGGGTGTGGGGTTTCGGTTTTGCCACCAGGAGCGTGGGCGCGGAGACTGCGCGTTCGGCCACTGGAAGTTTTAAGTTTTTGTTTAAATTTTAACCAGGCAGCTCGGCGTCGGAGCTGCCGGACTTGACAGGGTGAGGGTCGAGTTGGCGTGTTTGTCAACCAGCAGGAGGTCTCCGTGACTGCCCTCACCCCCAACCCTGGCGTTGGGTCTCAGCAGGCGAAGCCTGGGCCCCTGGAGCCTGGGCGAAAAAACAAAGTAGAAACAGCCACCCTGCGCCTTCCGCAAACCGCCACGCCAAGAGATGCGCCAATGCATCGCGTTTCCTGTAAGCCTTGCACCTTTGCCCTCTTACCCAGTCCTAGGGGAGGCACACCGAAGGGTGAGGGTGGGGTGGGGTGCAAAATACCCCCCTCTGTCGCAAAATTCTGGACCCCCGCCCCTGACCTTCCAACTCTCGCTCCCAAAACCCTCTGCAGCTTAATGACATTATTCTCGTAGCTTGGTAGGGAGCGAACAGGACCAGGTGTGGAAGGATCTCACCAACATCCTGGAGACCTGCCCACTCCCCCCACCCCAGCATTGGCTTGCGAAGGTCTGAGCAGTGAACGGTCTCTCTACAAACCCCGCACACCCCCCCCCCCAAACTCAGCAGCGTGCCTGGCGGAGACGGTACCGGCGGGGGGGAGTGGGGAGGGGGGCTACAGATTCACACCCCGTCGCGGACGGCACACCCGGACGGGTGGGGCGGGGGGGGGAGCGTGGTGGTCAGCAGGGGGCCGGGAGACAGGGCAGAATCAAAGAGTCGTTTTGCTGGTAACCAACGTTTGGCGGAGCCGGGGGAGTTGGGGGGGTGGGGGTTGGGGGGGATGATGGTTGAAAGGGGAGTTTTTCCGTAGAGAGTTGGGAAGGGGATAGAGGAGTTCGGAAATATTTGGGGGGGTCGCCACGGGGGGTTGGGGCGCAGAGGGGAGAGCCGGCGAGCGAAAAGGTGCGCGCTCACTCGAGATAAGGGGAGGGGGCTGGGGTTTGGGGGAGCCCAGAACGGCACAGCAGAGGCCCTTCGGCCCCGGAAATGTTGTGCTGTACTTTTATCCCCCACTCCTACCTTATGCTATCACCCGCATTCCCACCCAACGGCCTCTTCAATGCCCCTAATGAGGCCGACTCCACTCCCCCAACCTCGGGGTAGGTGGCGGGGGGGGGGGCTGAGAAAAAAGAAACAGAACTGCGCTGTCTTGCGATAAGCCAAGTCGCTCTGGGGAGAGAAGCCCGAGCTCCCTCTACCTTTCATGCTCGGGAAGCCGTTCTCCACCCCCCCCCCCACCCCCGGGGACTGGGGCTCTGCGGTGACCCCCCACCCCCACCCCGCGCAGTGAAGCAGCTCAGTCTCGTTCACTTTTTTTTGGCTTGTTGCTTTAGACAAACCCAGATGGATTTCTTCTTCCAACGCAGGGAAGGAATTGAGGGCGACGGTGAGGGAGGGGAAGGGGTGCGGGACGGGGAGATTTGTGGTGGTGGGAGGGGGGGAGGAGTGGCGGGGGGGGTGGTGTTCATCAGACCCATCCGTATCGACCCTGCCGGCTTGCCGCGTCGCCCGAGCCAAGCGTCCTCTGCGATGCATCTGCCTGCTTTCTGTTCGCGAGGCAGAGCTTGACGGCAAGCTGGGGGGGGGGGTGGGGTGGTGGGGTGTCGATTCCGCCCGTTGGCGTCCCAAAGTCTCCGAGGGACGCCCCCAAACCGAACCCGACTGCCCGGCCCTTGCCCAGTTGCCCACCCACCCCCCTCCACCAGCTCCTTTCTGCTAACTCCGGGTGGCTGACCGGTCAGACCTAGGTCTGTGGGAAGCAGAGATGCCGGCGCCCCCTGCCCCCACCCCGCCGCCGCTCTTCGCTTCGTGGGAGCCAGCCGTTGCCCGCAGGTTCTGCCCCCTGCTGGCGCGTAACAGCAAGCCGCCCACCTCGACAGCCCCCACCGGTGAAATCCCCCGCCCCCGTCCGGCGAACCCGCGAGAGAGGCGCGGTGCAACTGGTTCAACAAATGAGGAGTCTTTCCCAAAATAAGAATGGGAATGCACCACAGTTCAACGGCGGGGGTGGCGGGTGGGGGGGGGGGGGGAATCGCGGCAGTTTCCAGGGACTAATCAGCCCCAGAGCGCTGGCCATGCAGACTGCGCCTGGTCAGGGTTGGGGGGGCGGGGGCGCAGCCGGATTTGTGTGGGGTACGACTCTGAGCACTGTAGCACCGTGGGCACAGGCCGTGCCCGGGACGCATTTCCCAACGATTCCGTTCTCTCAATCTCCTGTCGACGGGAGGCGGAGGTGGGGAGGGAGGCGGTGTCAGGGATAGAGCCCTTCCCTAAGGACACACAGACCGCCCCCCCACCCGAGATTTCCCAAACTCCCACCCCCCGCCCGCCCCCACACAAACACTGGATCCTTTCCCCGAAACTCTGAAGCCGCGGCCAACCATCGGGGGAGTGTTCGCTTGCGGCGACGAGAGAATTGGAGTTGCGTCGTCGGGTGTGAAGCGGCCCGAGGAGCGGCAGAGGAGGCTGATCATGGGAAGGCCCGCTTCTCTCTCCCCCCCGCACGCCCCCCCGCCCCCACCGCCGGCCCGCCTCAACCCCCTCCCACCCCCTCCTCGAGCCAGCCGGGACTCAGAGGAACCGCGGAGGGAAAGGGGAAATGAAACGGACTACTCCGGGGAGGTTAATTCGGAGGGAGGTCGGGAGGGTGTCCAAATGCTCCTGGGCGAATTGTTCGAGCCCACAAGCTGCCGGCCCAGCCAGTCTCATAGCGCCGAGCCAGGGAGAGGGTCTCTTGCCCGTCAGGTCTTACAAGACGAGAGGTAGCGGCTAGGCCCTGATCTCAGGGCACGGGGTCAGGGTGAGTACAGTGGCATTTTCCCTGGGTCTGTTCTAAACCACTTCTCTCTGCGATCCCTATCCAGAGATAGCCGTGGGCCAGTGGCTGGGAGTCCACAGATCACGTTGGAAAGCTGCCCCGACCTATAGAAGCACCGACTCCCACTGCCGATAAGCGGTTAGAAGGGCCGAACACATCTTTCTCGAAACGCCTGATCAAATTCACGCGAAAAAACACACCAATAGGCACATGTTGCGAGGATAAAATGTGGGCGCACAAGCGGAGGCCAGTGCCCCCTCTCCCCAGGATTCACTGGCATCATGGCTCAGCGGACTTTCCAATCCCCAAGCTCTCCCTCTGAGCGACTCCTTTGCAAAAGGCCCAGGGTGGCTGCTTCCGAACGCCTGTGGAGCCTTCCCAAGCCGCGGTTTGGAATTCTTTCAGGGTGCGGGGACGGAATTGCCGTCCTTCGGGCGATTACCACTCAGGGAAGGAGGGGGGGGGGTGGTGCGGGGATTCACTTTGCTCGGAAGTCCAAGCGCTCCTGGGCAAATGGTCCGAACCCACAGTAGGTTACAGAGGGTCGGGGTGGGGGGGTGGGGGGGGGGGGAGGTGCGGGGGGAGCAGGCGCCTGCTTCGGAGCAGCTGGAGGTGTTCGGTCTCCAGCCTGGGTCTGGATTTCCAAAATCAATCATAGGAAAGAGAGGGAATACATCAAGGGATCGCTTCGGCCGGTGAGGGAGTCACTTGGATTTCAAAAGCAATTTTCTGAATAACTTCTAACATCTTCCTGTACTTTCTCCGTCCACAGTTAAACCATACAGGCCAAAAGGTAAGCATTCTGAATTATCTACGCTCACATTTTGCAGCGATTTCCACGTATCATTCATTGCTAATTGGAATTAACCAGTGTCCCCCGTGAGCGGTGAGCTCTACAGGCTCAGAGACCTGGGCTTAGGGTGCGCGGGGACAGCGAGAGTTCAATTGCGTATTCGCGACGCATTCTCAATAACGTGTCTCTGTGTTCTCTATCCGCAGATCCCTACGGACCTGTAGGTGAGCATTTACAGCGTGCACACCCGCCATTCGCGCCTCCTCAGATCCCGAAACAGTCCGTGTCCAAATGCACCAGGATCTGGAGAATATCCAGGCCTGCGCTGATGAGTGGAAAGGGACCTCCGATCCACACCGGCTACCGCCATCACCAATTCGAGAGAGTCTAACCACCGTCCCTCGACGTTCGACTATGAATGTCCTGGGGGATAGAACCTCCAACAACTGTAGCTCCTCCAATGACCCCCGTGACTTTCCGAAGGTTTACCATCACAGATTCCACACAGGACCCACCCCGATGTCATCATCCTGGGGGTTGCCGACTTCAACAATCGGGAATCTCCCCGTAGCCTCCCAATCCATCAGAGACAGAGAGAGAGAGACAGAGACGGAGAGACAGAGAGCAAGAGAGAGAGAGAGACAGAGAGAGACAGAGAGCGAGAGGGAGAGAGAGACAGAGAGAGAGAGAGAGAGAGATCATCGGTGTGTGCATGGTACGTCTGAGTTCAATAGCAGTTTCCGGACGTGTTTTTAACATCTCGCTGTATTTTATCCGTCCACAGTTAAGCCTCAAAAACCAAAAGGTGAGAACCGAGAACTGTGAATGCTCACATTTTGTCGCGAACGCCAAATGGGGAATAACGGGACGTGGGTTTGGTTATTCATGAGGGCAGCTCACCAGTGCCATGGGCAACTGGGCTCGGGGAAATAAATGCACACCATTCAGCCCATCTTCTACACACGAATTCAGTTTCTTTTTGAAATGAAGTCCAAATGCTCCTGTTCAAATTATCCAAATCCACAAGTGCTCTGTCTACACTGAAACCATACGTGTGCTTCCCTGCTAACTGGGGGACTTGGGTCTCTAGTTACAGTCCGAAGTTTTGAAACCAATCAGTTACTTTGCATAAAAGAGAGAGAGAGAGAGAGAGAGAGAGAGAGAGAGAGGGAGAGAGGCAGAGTGAGTGGTCAGTTAGAGTTCAATAGCCGTTTCCTGGCTGGTGTTTAACATCTCGCTCTATTTTCTCCCCCCACAGTTGATCCCTACGGAGTTAAAGGTAAGCATCGAGATGACCAGCGCTCACATTGCGTCGCTAATGCCACGGAAATTTTATGCAAAGCAGAATTAGCCAGCGTCCCCCCGACCGATCACCTCTATACGTTCAGAGACCTGGGCTTAGGGTGCGCGGGGACAGCAAGAGTTCAATTGCGTATTCGCGACGCATTCTCAATAACGTGTCTCTGTGTTCTCTATCCGCAGATCCCTACGGACCTATAGGTGAGCATTTACAGCGTGCACACCCGCCATTCGCGCCTCCTCAGATCCCGAAACAGTCCGTGTCCAAATGCACCAGGATCTGGAGAATATCCAGGCCTGCGCTGATGAGTGGAAAGGGACCTCCGATCCACACCGGCTACCGCCATCACCAATTCGAGAGAGTCTAACCACCGTCCCTCGACGTTCGACTATGACTGTCCTGGGGGATAGAACCTCCAACAAGTGTAGCTCATCCAATGACCCCCGTGACTTTCCGAAGGTTTACCATCACAGATTCCACACAGGACCCACCCCGATGTCATCACCCTGGGGGTTGCCGACTTCAACAATCGGGAATCTCCTCGTGGCCTCCCAATCCATCAGAGACAGAGAGAGAGAGAGCGAAAGAGAGAGAGAGAGAGAGACAGAGACAGAGAGAGAGACAGAGAGCGAGAGAGAGAGAGAGCGAGAGACAGAGAGAGAGACAGAGAGAGACAGACAGACAGAGACAGAGAGAGAGAGAGAGAGTCAGGGAGAGAGAGCGAGAGAGAGAGAGAGAGAGAGACAGAGAGAGAGAGAGAGACAGAGAGCGAGAGAGACAGAGAGCGAGAGGGAGAGAGAGACAGAGAGAGAGAGAGAGAGATCATCGGTGTGTGCATGGTACGTCTGAGTTCAATAGCAGTTTCCGGACGTGTTTTTAACATCTCGCTGTATTTTATCCGTCCACAGTTAAGCCTCAAAAACCAAAAGGTGAGAACCGAGAACTGTGAATGCTCACATTTTGTCGCGAACGCCAAATGGGGAATAACGGGACGTGGGTTTGGTTATTCATGAGGGCAGCTCACCAGTGCCATGGGCAACTGGGCTCAGGGAAATAAATGCACGCCATTCAGCCCATCTTCTACACACGAATTCAGTTTCTTTTTGAAATGAAGTCCAAATGCTCCTGTTCAAATTATCCGAATCCACAAGTGCTCTGTCTACATTGAAACCATACGTGTGCTTCCCTGCTAACTGGGGGACTTGGGTCTCTAGTTACAGTCCGAAGTTTTGAAACCAATCAGTTACTTTGCATAAAAGAGAGAGAGAGAGAGAGAGAGAGAGAGAGAGAGAGGGAGAGAGGCAGAGTGAGTGGTCAGTTAGAGTTCAATAGCCGTTTCCTGGCTGGTGTTTAACATCTCGCTCTATTTTCTCCCTCCACAGTTGATCCCTACGGAGTTAAAGGTAAGCATCGAGATGACCAGCGCTCACATTGCGTCGCTAATGCCACGGAAATTTTATGCAAAGCAGAATTAGCCAGCGTCCCCCCGACCGATCACCTCTATACGTTCAGAGACCTGGGCTTAGGGTGCGCGGGGGACAGCGAGAGTTCAATTGCGTATTCGCGACGCATTCTCAATAACATGTCTCTGTGTTCTCTATCCGCAGATCCCTACGGACCCATAGGTGAGCATTTACAGCGTGCACACCCCCCATTCGCGCCTCCTCAGATCCCGAAACAGCCCGTGTCCAAATGCACCAGGATCTGGAGAATATCCAGGCCTGTGCTGATGAGTGGAAAGGGACCTCCGATCCACACAAATTCCCGGCTACGACCATCACCATTTCGAGAGAGTCTAACCATTAGCCATGAACATTCAAAGGTGCTTCCATCGCTGACTCCCCGTCTCCGCTATCAACATCCTGGGGCTTACCATTGACCAGAAACCCAACTGGTCTCACCACAGAAACACAGGGGCTACGAGAGCGGGTCAGTGGCTGGGGACACGATACTGAGTCACTCATGTATTCTTCCCCCAAAGCCTGCCCTGCATCTAGAAGACACAGGCCAGGAGTGTGATAGTATAATTCCCCCATTTGCCCGGAAGGCTGCAGCCTCAATAAAACTCATGAAGTTTTACTGGAGACCATTCAGGGTGGAGCGACCCGTTGGGTTGGAGACGGATTTGGCATCCATGCTGAGCCACAGCGGTGTCTACCCTCCAAAGACGCACTGCTCATGGATCTCAAGCATCTCCTTGCAAACCCAGAGCCAGATCCGTCCAGGAGGACCAGGGAAGCAGGGAGATGGGAACGCCACTCCTGTGCACGTTCCCCTCCAAGCCCCGCACCATCCTGACTTGGAAATATCTCACCACACCCATACCGTCTCTCGGCCAAAATCCCGGGATGAATTCCCAATGGTCCTTGAAAGCAAATGGGCTACGATGGTTCAGGAGGGCATCTCACCAGTGCCATGGACAACTGGGCTCGGGGAAATAAATGCACACCATTCAGCCCATCTTCTACACACGAATTCAGTTTCTTTTTGAAATGAAGTCCAAATGCTCCTGTTCAAATTATCCGAATCCACAAGTGCTCTGTCTACATTGAAACCATTCGTGTGCTTTACTGCAGGTTGGGGGACTTGGGTCTCTAGTTACAGTCCGAAGTTTTGAAACCAATCAGTTACTTTGCATAAATGAGAGAGAGAGAGAGAGAGAGAGAGAGAGAGAGGGAGAGAGGCAGAGTGAGTGGTCAGTTAGAGTCCAATCGCCGTTTCCTGGCTGGTGTTTAACATCTCGCTCTATTTTCTCCCCCCACAGTTGATCCCTACGGAGTTAAAGGTAAGCATCGAGATGACCAGCGCTCACATTGCGTCGCTAATGCCACAGAATTTTTATGCAACGCGGAATTAGCCAGCATCCCCCTGACTGATCACCTCTATACGCTCAGAGACCTGGGCTTAGGGTGCGCGGGGACAGCGAGAGTTCAATTGCATATTCGCGACGCATTCTCAATAACGTGTCTCTGTGTTCTATATCGACAGATCCCTACGGACCTGTAGGTGAGCATTTACAGCGTGTACACCCCCCATTCGCGCCTCCTCATCACCATCCCAATGCAAGTTCCCCTCCAAACCCCTCACCTGTCCTGCCTTGGACATACCTCGCTGTTCCTTTCCTGCAACTCGCCCAATATCATGGAATGAGTTCCCAAATGGTCAATGTACGGCAGGAGGCCCTGCTGATGTTCAAGAAGGCAGTTCACCAGCATCTTCTCGCTTGGGTTGCTAGAGAGGGGGAAATAAATGCGTTCCAATCGGACTCTGGCCCACACACAAAAGCAATTTTATATTAAGCCCAAATGCTCCTGGACACAGCGTTTGCATCCACAAGTGCTCTGCGCACCTTGGTATGAGTCAGGCATTGCACGGCCGGTTGTGGGGGGGGGGTGTGGTGTTTTGCTTCTAGATTCTTTCAAATGACGTTTACTTTGCATCAGAGAGGGAGAGAAAGAGAGGGAGAGAGAGTAGAGAGAGAGAGAGAGAGAGAGGTCCTTGGCGTGTGTGTGTGTGGTCAATCAGAGTCCAATAGCCATTTCCTGGCTGTGTTTAACATCTCGCTCTATTTTCTCCCTCCACAGTTGATCCCTACGGAGTTAAAGGTAAGCATCGAGATGTCCAGCGCTCACATTGCGTCGCTAATGCCACTAAATTTTTATGCAACGCGGAATTAGCCAGCGTCCCCCCGACCGATCACCTCTATACGCTCAGAGACCTGGGCTGAGGGTGCGCGGGGACAGTGAGAGTTCAATTGCATATTCGTGACACATTCTCAATAACGTGTCTCTGTGTTCTCTATCAGTAGATCCCTACGGACCTATAGGTGAGCATTTACAGCGTGTACACCCCCCATTCGCACCTCCTCATCACCATCCCAATGCAAGTTCCCCTCCAAACTCCTCACCTGCCCTGCCTTGGACATACCTCGCTGTTCCTTTCCTGCCCCTTGCCCAATATCCTGGAATTAATTCCCAAATGATCAATATTGGGATGTGGGTTTCGGCGGCTTGTGATGACAGCTCACCAGTCCCATGGGCAATTAGTCTCTGGGAAATAAATGCATGCCATTCAGCCCATCTTCTACACAGGAATTCAGTTCCTTTTATTAGTCTGAAATGCTCCTGCACAAATCGATCACATCCACAAGTGTTCTGCCCAACTGGCAACCAGAGACAGGCTTCCCATCATGTCGCGGGATTTTGGCCTCGAGAATAAGTCGACAGGTTCAAAATTAATCAGTAACTTTCCATCAGAGGGAGAGACAGAGGGCGAGGGAGAAAGAGGGAGACAGTGAGAGAGAGAGAGGGAGAGGGGGGGGAGAGACGGGGGGCAAAAGAGAGAGAGAGATCATCGGAGTATATGGTCTGTTAGAGTTCAATAGCCGTTTCCTGGCTTGTGTTTAACATCTCGCTCTATTTTCTCCCTCCACAGTTGATCCCTACGGAGTTAAAGGTAAGCATCGAGATGTCCAGCGCTCACATTGCGTCGCTAATGCCACGGAATTTTTATGCAAAGAGGAATTAGGCAGCATCCCCCCGACCGATCACCTCTATACGCTCAGAGACCTGGGGTTAGGGTGCGTGGGGGCAGCGAGAGTTCAATTGCATATTCGCGACACATTCTCAATAACGTGTCTCTGTGTTCTCTATCGGCAGATCCCTACGGACCTGTAGGTGAGCATTTACAGCGTGTACACCCCCCATTCGCGCCTCCTCATCACCATCCCAATGCAAGTTCCCCTCCAAACCCCTCACCTGCCCTGCCTTGGACATACCTCGCTGTTCCTTTCCTGCAACTCGCCCAATATCATGGAATGAGTTCCCGAATGGTCAATGTACGGCAGGAGGCCCTGCTGATGTTCAAGAAGGCAGTTCACCAGAACCTTCTCGCTTGGGTTGCTAGAGAGGGGGAAATAAATGCGTTCCAATCGGACTCTGGCCCACACACAAAAGCAATTTTATATTAAGCCCAAATGCTCCTGGACACAGCGTTTGCATCCACAAGTGCTCTGCGCACCTTGGTATGAGTCAGGCATTGCACGGCCGGTTGCGGGGGCGGGTGTGGTGTTTGGCTTCTAGATTCTGTCAAATGGCGTTTACTTTGCATCAGAGAGGGAGAGAAAGAGAGGGAGAGAGAGTAGAGAGAGAGAGAGAGAGAGAGGTCCTTGGCGTGTGTGTGTGTGGTCAATCAGAGTCCAATAGCCATTTCCTGGCTTCTGTTTAACATCTCGCTCTATTTTCTCTCTCCACAGTTGATCCCTACGGAGTTAAAGGTAAGCATCGAGATGACCAGCGCTCACATTGCGTTGCTAATGCCACGGAATTTTATGCAAAGCAGAATTAGCCAGCGTCCCCCCGACCGATCACCTCTATACGCTCAGAGACCTGGGCTGAGGGTGCGCGGGGACAGCGAGAGTTCAATTGCATATTCGCGACACATTCTCAATAACGTGTCTCTGTGTTCTCTATCAGCAGATCCCTACGGACCTATAGGTGAGCATTTACAGCGTGTACACCCCCCATTCGCACCTCCTCATCACCATCCCAATGCAAGTTCCCCTCCAAACCCCTCACCTGCCCTGCCTTGGACATACCTCGCTGTTCCTTTCCTGCCTCTTGCCCAATATCCTGGAATTAATTCCCAAATGATCAATATTGGGATGTGGGTTTCGGCGGCTTGTGATGACAGCTCACCAGTCCCATGGGCAACTAGTCTCTGGGAAATAAATGCATGCCATTCAGCCCATCTTCTACACAGGAATTCAGTTCCTTTTATTAGTCTGAAATGCTCCTGCACAAATCGATCACATCCACAAGTGTTCTGCCCAACTGGCAACCAGAGACAGGCTTCCCATCATGTCGCGGGATTTCGGCCTCGAGAATAAGTCGACAGGTTCAAAATTAATCAGTAACTTTCCATCAGAGGGAGAGACAGAGAGCGAGGGAGAAAGAGAGAGAGAGAGAGGGAGACAGAGAGAGAGAGAGAGAGAGGGAGAGAGGGGGGGAGAGACGGGGGGCGAAAGAGAGAGAGAGATCATCGGAGTTTATGGTCTGTTAGAGTTCACGTGCCGTTTCCTGGCTTGTGTTTAACATCTCGCTCTATTTTCTCCCTCCACAGTTGATCCCTACGGAGTTAAAGGTAAGCATCGAGATGTCCAGCGCTCACATTGCGTTGCTAATGCCACTGAATTTTTACGCAACGCGGAATTAGCCAGCATCCCCCCGACCGATCACCTCTATACGCTCAGAGACCTGGGGTTAGGGTGCGCGGGGGCAGCAAGAGTTCAATTGCATATTTGCGACGCATTCTCAATAACGCGTCTCTGTGTTCTCTATCGGCAGATCCCTACGGACCTATAGGTGAGCATTTACAGCGTGTACACCCCCCATTCGCGCCTCCTCATCACCATCCCAATGCAAGTTCCCCTCCAAACCCCTCACCTGCCCTGCCTTGGACATACCTCGCTGTTCCTTTCCTGCAACTCGCCCAATATCATGGAATGAGTTCCCAAACGGTCAATGTACGGCAGGAGGCCCTGCTGACTTTCAAGAAGGCAGTTCACCAGCACCTTCTCGCTTGGGTTGCTAGAGAGGGGGAAATAAATGCGTTCCAATCAGCCTCTGGCCCACACAAAAAAGCAATTTTATATTAGGCCCAAATGCTCCTGGACACAGCGTTTGCATCACAAGTGCTCTGCGCACCTTGGTATGAGTCAGGCATTGCACGGCCGGTTGCGGGGGGGGGGGGTGTGGTGTTTGGCTTCTAGATTCTGTCAAATGGCGTTTACTTTGCATCAGAGAGGGAGAGAAAGAGAGGGAGAGAGAGTAGAGAGAGAGAGAGAGAGAGAGGTCCTTGGCGTGTGTGTGTGTGGTCAATCAGAGTCCAATAGCCATTTCCTGGCTTCTGTTTAACATCTCGCTCTATTTTCTCTCTCCACAGTTGATCCCTACGGAGTTAAAGGTAAGCATCGAGATGACCAGCGCTCACATTGCGTTGCTAATGCCACGGAATTTTATGCAAAGCAGAATTAGCCAGCGTCCCCCCGACCGATCACCTCTATACGCTCAGAGACCTGGGCTGAGGGTGCGCGGGGACAGCGAGAGTTCAATTGCATATTCGCGACACATTCTCAATAACGTGTCTCTGTGTTCTCTATCAGCAGATCCCTACGGACCTATAGGTGAGCATTTACAGCGTGTACACCCCCCATTCGCACCTCCTCATCACCATCCCAATGCAAGTTCCCCTCCAAACCCCTCACCTGCCCTGCCTTGGACATACCTCGCTGTTCCTTTCCTGCCTCTTGCCCAATATCCTGGAATTAATTCCCAAATGATCAATATTGGGATGTGGGTTTCGGCGGCTTGTGATGACAGCTCACCAGTCCCATGGGCAACTAGTCTCTGGGAAATAAATGCATGCCATTCAGCCCATCTTCTACACAGGAATTCAGTTCCTTTTATTAGTCTGAAATGCTCCTGCACAAATCGATCACATCCACAAGTGTTCTGCCCAACTGGCAACCAGAGACAGGCTTCCCATCATGTCGCGGGATTTCGGCCTCGAGAATAAGTCGACAGGTTCAAAATTAATCAGTAACTTTCCATCAGAGGGAGAGACAGAGAGCGAGGGAGAAAGAGAGAGAGAGAGAGGGAGACAGAGAGAGAGAGAGAGAGAGGGAGAGAGGGGGGGAGAGACGGGGGGCGAAAGAGAGAGAGAGATCATCGGAGTTTATGGTCTGTTAGAGTTCACGTGCCGTTTCCTGGCTTGTGTTTAACATCTCGCTCTATTTTCTCCCTCCACAGTTGATCCCTACGGAGTTAAAGGTAAGCATCGAGATGTCCAGCGCTCACATTGCGTTGCTAATGCCACTGAATTTTTACGCAACGCGGAATTAGCCAGCATCCCCCCGACCGATCACCTCTATACGCTCAGAGACCTGGGGTTAGGGTGCGCGGGGGCAGCAAGAGTTCAATTGCATATTTGCGACGCATTCTCAATAACGCGTCTCTGTGTTCTCTATCGGCAGATCCCTACGGACCTATAGGTGAGCATTTACAGCGTGTACACCCCCCATTCGCGCCTCCTCATCACCATCCCAATGCAAGTTCCCCTCCAAACCCCTCACCTGCCCTGCCTTGGACATACCTCGCTGTTCCTTTCCTGCAACTCGCCCAATATCATGGAATGAGTTCCCAAACGGTCAATGTACGGCAGGAGGCCCTGCTGACTTTCAAGAAGGCAGTTCACCAGCACCTTCTCGCTTGGGTTGCTAGAGAGGGGGAAATAAATGCGTTCCAATCAGCCTCTGGCCCACACAAAAAAGCAATTTTATATTAGGCCCAAATGCTCCTGGACACAGCGTTTGCATCACAAGTGCTCTGCGCACCTTGGTATGAGTCAGGCATTGCACGGCCGGTTGCGGGGGGGGGGGGGTGTGGTGTTTGGCTTCTAGATTCTGTCAAATGACGTTTACTTTGCATCAGAGAGGGAGAGAAAGAGAGGGAGAGAGAGTAGAGAGAGAGAGAGAGAGAGAGAGAGGTCCTTGGCGTGTGTGTGTGGTCAATCAGAGTCCAATAGCCATTTCCTGGCTTCTGTTAAACATCTCGCTCTATTTTCTTCCTCCACTGTTGATCCCTACGGAGTTAAAGGTAAGCATCGAGATGACCAGCGCTCACATTGCGTCGCTAATGCCACGGAATTTTTATGCAACACGGAATTAGCCAGCGTCCCCCCGACCGATCACCTCTATACGTTCAGAGACCTGGGCTTAGGGTGCGCGGGGACAGCGAGAGTTCAATTGCGTATTCGCGACGCATTCTCAATAACGTGTCTCTGTGTTCTCTATCGGTAGATCCCTACGGACCTGTAGGTGAGCATTTACAGCGTGTACACCCCCCATTCGCGCCTCCTCATCACCATCCCAATGCAAGTTCCCCTCCAAACCCCTCACCTGCCCTGCCTTGGACATACCTCGCTGTTCCTTTCCTGCAACTCGCCCAATATCATGGAATGAGTTCCCGAATGGTCAATGTACGGCAGGAGGCCCTGCTGACTTTCAAGAAGGCAGTTCACCAGAACCTTCTCGCTTGGGTTGCTAGAGAGGGGGAAATAAATGTGTTCCAATCGGACTCTGGCCCACACACAAAAGCAATTTTTTATTAAGCCCAAATGCTCCTGGACACAGCGTTTGCATCCACAAGTGCTCTACGCACCTTGGTATGAGTCAGGCATTGCACGGCCGGTTGCGGGGGGTGGTGGTGTTTGGCTTCTTGATTCTGTCAAATGATGTTTACTTTGCATCAGAGAGGGAGAGAAAGAGAGGGAGAGAGAGTAGAGAGAGAGAGAGAGGCCCTTCGTGTGTGTGTGTGGTCAATCAGAGTCCAATAGCCATTTCCTGGCTTGTGTTTAACATCTCGCTCTATTTTCTCCCTCCACAGTTGATCCCTACGGAGTTAAAGGTGAGCATCGAGATGACCAGCGCTCACATTGTGTCGCTAATGTCACGGAATTTTTATGCAAAGAGGAATTAGCCAGAGTCCCCCCGACCGATCACCTCTCTACGTTCAGAGGCCTGGGCTGAGGGTGCGCGGGGACAGTGAGAGTTCAATTGCATATTCGCGACACATTCTCAATAACGTGTCTCTGTGTTCTCTATCGGCAGATCCCTACGGACCTGTAGGTGAGCATTTACAGCGTGCACACCCCCCATTCGCGCCTCCTCATCACCATCCCATTGCAAGTTCCCCTCCAAAACCCTCACCTGTCCTGCTGTGGACATACCTCGCTGTTCCTTTCCTGCCCCTTGCCCAATATCCTGGAATTAATTCCCAAATGATCAATATTGGGATGTGGGTTTCGGCGGCTTGTGATGACAGCTCACCAGTCCCATGGGCAATTAGTCTCTGGGAAATAAATGCATGCCATTCAGTGCATCTTCTACACAGGAATTCAGTTCCTTTTATTAGTCTGAAATGCTCCTGCACAAATCGATCACATCCACAAGTGTTCTGCCCAACTGGCAACCAGAGATAGGCTTCCCATCATGTCGCGGGATTTCGGCCTCGAGAATAAGTCGACAGGTTCAAAATTAATCATTAACTTTCTATCAGAGACAGAGAGAGAGGGTGGGAGAGCGAGAGGGAGAGACAGAGAGAAAGAGAGAGAGACAGAGAGAGCAGAGAGAAAGAGAGACAGAGGGAGAGAGAGAGAGAGAGAGAGAGAGAGAGCTGAGAGAAAGAGAGAGATACAGAGAGAGAGACAGAGATCCTTTGCATGTGTTTGGTCAATCAGAGTCCAATAGCCGTTTCCTGGCTTGTGTTTAACATCTCGCTCTATTTTCTCCCTCCACAGTTGATCCCTACGGAGTTAAAGGTAAGCATCGAGATGACCAGCGCTCACATTGCGTCGCTAATGTCACGGAATTTTATGCAAAGAGGAATTAGCCAGAGTCCCCCCGACCGATCACCTCTATACGTTCAGAGACCTGGGGTTAGGGTGCGCGGGGACAGCGAGAGTTCAATTGCATATTCGCGACACATTCTCAATAACGTGTCTCTGTGTTCTCTATCCGCAGATCCCTACGGACCCATAGGTGAGCATTTACAGTGTGTACACCCCCCATTCGCGCCTCCTCATCACCATCCCAATGCAAGTTCCCCTCCAAACCCCTCACCTGCCCTGCCTTGGACATACCTCGCTGTTCCTTTCCTGCCCCTTGCCCAATATCCTGGAATTAATTCCCAAATGATCAATATTGGGATGTGGGTTTCGGCGGCTTGTGATGACAGCTCACCAGTCCCATGGGCAACTCGTCTCTGGGAAATAAATGCATGCCATTCAGCCCATCTTCTACACAGGAATTCAGTTCCTTTCATTAGTCTGAAATGCTCCTGCACAAATCGATCACATCCACAAGTGTTCTGCCCAACTGGCAACCAGAGACAGGCTTCCCATCATGTCGCGGGATTTCGGCCTCGAGAATCTGTTGACAGGTTCAAACTTAATCAGTAACTTTCCATCAGAGACAGAGAGAGAGGGGGGGAGAGAGAGAGAGAGAGAAAGAGAGAGAGGTCCTTGGCGTGTGTGTGTGGGCAATCAGAGTCCAATAGCCGTTTCCTGGCTGGTGTTTAACATCTCGCTCTATTTTCTCCCCCCACAGTTGATCCCTACGGAGTTAAAGGTAAGCATCGAGATGTCCAGCGCTCACATTGCGTCGCTAATGCCACGGAATTTTTATGCAACGTGGAATTAGCCAGCGTCCCCCCGACCGATCACCTCTATACGTTCAGAGATCTGGGCTTAGGGTGCGCGGGGACAGCGAGAGTTCAATTGCGTATTCGCGACGCATTCTCAATAACGTGTCTCTGTGTTCTCTATCCGCAGATCCCTACGGACCTATAGGTGAGCATTTACAGCGTGTACACCCCCCATTCGCGCCTCCTCATCACCATCCCAATGCAAGTTCCCCTCCAAACCCCTCACCTGCCCTGCCTTGGACATACCTCGCTGTTCCTTTCCTGCAACTTGCCCAATATCATGGAATGAGTTCCCGAATGGTCAATGTACGGCAGGAGGCCCTGCTGACATTCAAGAAGGCAGTTCACCAGCACCTTCTCGCTTGGGTTGCTAGAGAGGGGGAAATAAATGCGTTCCAATCGGACTCTGGCCCACACACAAAAGCAATTTTATATTAAGCACAACTGCTCCTGGACACAGCGTTTGCATCCACAAGTGCTCTGCGCACCTTGGTATGAGTCAGGCATTGCACGGCCGGTTGCGGGGGCGGGTGTGGTGTTTGGCTTCTAGATTCTGTCAAATGACGTTTACTTTGCATCAGAGAGGGAGAGAAAGAGATGGAGAGAGAGCAGAGAGAGACAGAGAGAGAGAGGTCCTTGGCGTGTGTGTGGTCAGTTAGAGTCCAATAGCCGTTTCCTGGCTTGTGTTTAACATCTCGCTCTATTTTCTCTCTCCACAGTTGATCCCTACGGAGTTAAAGGTAAGCATCGAGATGACCAGCACTCACATTGCGTCGCTAATGCCACAGAATTTTTATGCAAAGAGGAATTAGGCAGCGTCGCCCCGACCGATCACCTCTATACGTTCAGAGACCTGGGCTTAGGGTGCGCGGGGACAGCGAGAGTTCAATTGCATATTCGCGACGCATTCTCAATAACGTGTCTCTGTGTTCTCTATCCGCAGATCCCTATGGACCTGTAGGTGAGCATTCACAGCGTATACGTCCCACTCCTTCCCCCACCCCACACCGACGCCCGGCCGTAGCAGTGTGTACCATCTCGAGATGGGCTGCAGAAGTTCACCAAATGCCCCTCAGACCCACTTCCATCTGGATCAGATACTCGGCCATATCCCTCTCTAAAATCACCGCGCCCTACTGCCTGCCCCCATCTACCTGTAGCTCCTCCAACAAGCCAACCTGACTTGGGACTATTTGCTGACCAAATCCCGGGATTCCCAGCGCCTCAACGAGTCAGCTCACCTCCTCGAGGTGGTCAGGGAGCAGAAGGACGGGGGGCCATAAATTGGCTCCCGGCCCAGCTACGTCCGGATCCATCGGATGGGTAAACTTCAGAGGAGTCCCAGGGGCTCCTGGTCAAATCGGCTGCACCCACAATCACCGAGGTTCCCGAGTGGGCTGGAAGTCCGGGATCCCCGGATCTGGTCGGAGTTTCCCCGGCCCATTCGGCCAGCAAGAGAGAGCAGCGAGGGGATCAGATGGAGCACAAGAGATCATTTCCTGTTCCACTTTGAATGCCACCCTGGGAGTTCTCCATCCACAGGCTTTCCCCGTGACCCAATGGCCAGCATTAACACTCATCAGAAGTGACATTCGGACCTGACCTCGGGAAGAGGGGGCTGCAGGTTCTCTATTGATCTGCCGTCCAAATGATTAAACAAGCCTCCCCACCTTCGAATTGTACACACAAGAAGAAAATAGCGTTGGCACAGTGGATAGCAGGGAAGAGAGGTGTGTGTGTGTGTGTGTGTGAGAGAGAGTGTGTGTGAGAGAGAGAGAGAGTGTGTGAGAGAGAGTGTGTGTGAGAGAGTGTGTGTGACAGAGAGAGAGTGTGTGTGTGAGAGAGTGTGTGAGAGAGTGTGTGTGAGAGAGAGAGAGTGTGAGAGAGAGAGTGTGTGTGAGAGAGAGAGTGTGAGAGAGAGAGTGTGTGTGTGTGAGAGAGAGTGTGTGAGAGAGAGAGTGTGTGTGTGTGTGAGAGAGAGAGAGAGTGTGTGAGAGAGAGTGTGTGTGAGAGAGTGTGTGTGACAGAGAGAGAGTGTGTGTGTGAGAGAGAGTGTGTGAGAGAGTGTGTGGGAGAGAGAGAGTGTGAGAGAGAGAGTGTGTGTGAGAGAGAGAGAGTGTGAGAGAGAGAGTGTGTGTGTGTGAGAGAGAGTGAGAGACAGAGTGTGTGAGAGAGAGTGTGAGAGAGAGTGTGTGAGAGAGAGAGTGTGAGTGTGTAAGTGAGACAGTGTCTGTCTATCCACTCTGTCTGTGCCTCTCGACAACCTGTACCCCGGCCCGATCCCTCCTTCGCCCCCAACGAGCAGAGCCCTCCCTCCACCTCCTCACCAGACCTACCCCTCGGCCGCAGAGCTCCCTCTACCCCCCCTCCCGTCCGACAGCTTCTCCCTACCCTTTCCCTAATGAGGGAGTGGGACGTGAACACCGCGTGGCCAGCACATCCCCCCACCCCCCGGCCCCTCTACCGTCCCCGAAACGCAGCCCCCCCCCCCCCAGGCTGGGCGCGAGGGAGGGACGAGACGGAGGGGACGATGTGAACGCTGGGTTGAACATTCCCCTCCCCGAGGGGCTGGTGCTCGGGAGGTGGGGGGGGGGGTGTGCAGGGGTGGTGTGAGGAGGGGGTTTTCTCTGGAGCCTGGCCCCCGCAGGGGTAAGGGACCCAGGGCGGGCAGAAGGGGCTCAGCCCCAACGTCTTGGCTCATCGTCGAAGCGTCGGTTGCCGAGTCATGCGGCCCTGCCTCTGGGAGTGCCATCTCTCTCCATGACTCTCTCCTCATCTCTTTTCTCTCTTCTTCTCACCCACAGATGACTACGAGCCAGTAGGTAAGGAGTCACGGCGCTCAGGGGAATATATATCACCGATCGCTCCACATATTGCTCTCTCCCTTGGAGAAAACAAGTCTGAGTTGTCCATCGACACACAAAAAATTCGGTGTACTGGGTGGAGGGGAAGATCTGAAGTCTGGTCGAGTCTCCCCCTGCACTGGGGCAATATTTTCCTCCCTGTCGGACTTCCGGCTTATCCCAGTACGCGCTTGCCGAAGCCAGATGCTCCGGGAAGCACCGGGCGCTTCCGTACCCCCGGAGGTCCGCTTCGTTCCTGGGTCAAATTGCTCTCTCTCCCACAAGCTGCCCGTGAGCCGCTCACGTCGCTGCAGTCCAGAGGGCGAAAGGGGGTGCGCTTCTGGTGGCGGCTTTGTCTGCCTTTCTCAGGTCGGTCAGTCGCTGTGCAAGTGTGCGCGTGACTACCCCGTCCTTTCATACCCTTGATGCTTCTAACAATAGGATTGGGTCCTAGGTTGTCGAAACCACCCGGTTTAAAATCGAATGGACTTTTGCGCACCAGGGTGAGCAAAACTGATTGATTCACCAAATACTGGGGGCCCAGCGGATGGCCATCGATCAGATGAGTGGGAGGGGGGAGTTTATTTCAGATGAGGGTGAGGTGCTGCACTTTGATAAGGCAAATCGGTGGGGGGGGCCTGCGCAGGACTTGCACGTTTAGTCCTGGGGGGTATTGCTGAGCCAAGAGACCCTGGGAGGGAGCAGGTACGTAGTACCTTGAAAGTGGAGTCGCAGGTAGACAGTGTGGTGAAGAGGTGAGGGGGGGTGCGGGTTTGGGACTCTCGCCTTGATGGGCCAGTGCGTTGAGTAGAGGGAGTTGGGGGCGGGGGGACGCGACGAGGCCATGGTGGGCGGGGCCACTTTCAGAACGCCGCGTCCACTCCAAGGAACCTTCTGGAGGTGCGCAAAACGGTGAGGGGCGCGGACAGCCGGGGTCTTTCCTCTCCCCAACCCCCCCCCCCCGCCCCACCGATCCCCAGGGTAGGGGAGTCCAAGAGTAGAGGGGCATTGGTTTAAACCGAGAAGGGAAGGTGGTGGAGGACCCGTGGGGTGGCAGAGGGTGGGAGAAACTGCCGGGGCGAAGTGGGTGGGGGGCTGGTGCAACGTTTAAAAGGCATCTGGCTGGGGGTGGGGGGTGGGGGTGAGCACGATGGGTTTAGAGCGCTCGTGTTAAAATGGCATGTAAAGTGGTGTGACCTGCTTTCGGCATCGCTGAGTGGCCAGATAAGATGACCCTCACTTTACAGTCAACACACTGCCATTTATTCATCCAATTCCAACACATTAACTGAGCTGTTGACAAACCCCATCAAGTAACTCCCTCCCGCCTGCTTCCAATTCCCGAGGGCGGCCGGGTTTCAATGCTGCGCTGTTCCAATAAGTACGAGTCTCCCTTGCGTTAAAGAACGAGGAAACAGGGTTTAGCCTCTCTGCATTGCAGGCAGGTTCCCGCCTCTCCCCAAATGGCGGGCACCTGCTCTGTTGCGCCCTGGGTACCTAGATGGCGCCTAGCCGAAGGCACCGACGACGCTGCGAGAGCCAGGGATTAGCCTTTGAGAGCTGAGAGACGCAGATGGCAGCTCACTCTCTGCTCTTTGTCCAAAGGTGCACAGCACCCCCCCCGACCTTCTTTTATACCCGAGATGTTTGCAACAAGAGGATTGGGTCCTAGGTTGTCAAAACCCATCCGGTGAAAATTGAATGGACTTTTGCGTACCAGAGGGGCCAGAATTGATTGCCGAAGGTCAAACATGTTTCTCTTGGTTCTCTAGGCCCTGCTAAGTGCACGGCATTTCGAGCCACGCGCTCCCTTACTTTCAAACTGGCCACTCACAGGCGGTCAAATCTCTAAACACTGAGAAAAAAGGCGCACCATCTTTCAAAGGGACCACGCAGCAACATGCAGACCCACGCACATTCCCCCCACTCCCTCCCATTTTACACAAACCAAATTCTAACTCCCTGTGTCCCAACTCCCCCCCCCCCATCACCCTACCCAAAGGGCCATAGCGGGGTGGCATGATCGCTCGGCTGCCAGTCGAGGAGCCTGACTAAAAGTCCAGGCACCGCCAGGTTTGAATCCCTGCAGCGGCAGATGGTGGAGTTGCAACTCAGTAAGAGGAAAATATCGGGAATCAAGAGCCGAACGGTGACCCTGAACCGTTTGCTGGGGGATAAAATCCCATCTGCATCACCCCCTGTCCTTTCGGGAAGGAGCTTGGGCAATTAGGGGTGGGCATTAAAGGCAGCCCAGCCAGGGATGCCCGCATCCCGTGAGGGCATGAAAAAGAAATGCAGGTACAAGCGAATTGCCAGCGAGGTTAACTTAGGATTTGAGGATGGCATGGTCAAGTGGCCGCGCCGCGCGACTTCACGTCCCCATGGCTACGTTCCTGAGGCAGGCATTTTCTCTAAATCGATTCGTTGATTTCTGATTCATTTCTCTACTTGTTTTGATTCCTTCTTCCTCGCTCTGCCTCTCTGACGTGTCTCCCAACGGACAAGCAGGTGAGGATCGGTCATGGCGGGACCATAGTGCACAGGGGTGCGTAGGTTAGGGTGGGTTAGCCGTGGGATACTGTCCCATAGTGCACAGGGATGTGTAGGTTAGGGTGGGTTAGCCGTGGGATACTGTCCCATAGTGCACAGGGATGTGTAGGTTAGGGTGGGTTAGCCGTGGGATACTGTCCCATAGTGCACAGGGATGTGTAGGTTAGGGAGGGTTAGCCATCGGATACTGTCCCATAGTGCCCAGGGATGTGTAGGTTAGGGTGGGTTAGCCGCGGGATACCGTCCCATAGTGCACAGGGATGTGTAGGTTAGGGTGGGTTAGCCGCGGGATACTGTCCCATAGTGCACAGGGATGTGTAGGTTAGGGTGGGTTAGCCGTGGGATACTGTCCCATAGTGCACAGGGATGTGTAGGTTAGGGTGGGTTAGCCGTGGGATACTGTCCCATAGTGCACAGGGATGTGTAGGTTAGGGTGGGTTAGCCGTGGGATACTGTCCCATAGTGCACAGGGATGTGTAGGTTAGGGTGGGTTAGCCGTGGGATACTGTCACATAGTGCACAGGGATGTGTAGGTTAGGGTGGGTTAGCCGTGGGATACTGTCCCATAGTGCACAGGGATGTGTAGGTTAGGGTGGGTTAGCCGTGGGATACTGTCCCATAGTGCACAGGGATGTGTAGGTTAGGGTGGGTTAGCCGTAGGATACTGTCCCATAGTGCACAGGGATGTGTAGGGTAGGGTGGGTTAGCCGTGGGATACTGTCCCATAGTTTCCAGGGATGTGTAGGTTAGGGTGGGTTAGCCGTAGGATACTGTCCCATAGTGCACAGGGATGTGTAGGTTAGGGTGGGTTAGCCGTGGGATACTGTCCCATAGTGCCCAGGGATGTGTAGGTTAGGGTGGGTTAGCCGTTAACCCCCCCACCCTTACCCTTTCTCCATCCGAATTAATCTGTGGCGTCTTTCTGCCCACCCCCGCCACCCCCCTCTTGCTTCCTCTGTACAGTTCCCTACAAAATTGCAGGTGAGGATGTTTTCGTTGGGGTTGGGGGTGGGTAATGTGTGTGCGTCCGGTGCGTTGTCGGTGGGGTTGGGGGTGGGGGTGTGCGTGGTAGCGCAGGGTCACCTCCGGAAAACCTCCAGCCGCTTCCCAACTCGCTGACCTCGGGTGACGCCCAGAGCCCCTCGTCACC
>NW_026728049.1:55000-100000 GCF_030684315.1 Stegostoma tigrinum
AGTGCTGAGGGAGCGGGCGCTGTCGGAGGGTCAGTGCTGAGAGAGCGGGTGCTGTCGGAAGGTCAGTTCCGAGGGAGCGGGCACTGTCGGAGGGTCAGTGCTGAGGGAGCGGGCACTGTGAGAGGGTCAGTGCCAAGGGAGCGGGCACTGTCGGAGAGTCAGTGTCGAGGCAGAGGGCGCCTTCATGAGCGATGCCACCTCCCCCCTAAAAAGCGGGTTTCGAATTAAGGGAGCGATGGGACTGGATCCGGGAGCTGTGCTCACAAATTGTAACTCAGAATTTGGTCTCCCTGCTCTACACATCCCTGTGCACTATGGGGCAGTATCCCACAGCTAACCCACCCTAACCTACACATCCCTGTGCACTATGGGGCAGTATCCCACAGCTAACCCACCCTAACCGACACATCCCTGTGCACTATGGGACAGTATCCCACGGCTAACCCACCCTAACCTACACATCCCTGTGCACTATGGGACAGTATCCCACGTCTAACCCACCCTAACCTACACATCCCTGTGCACTATGGGACAGTATCCCACGGCTAACCCACCCTAACCTACACATCCCTGTGCACTATGGGACAGTATCCCACGGCTAACCCACCCTAACCTACACATCCCTGTGCACTATGGGACAGTATCCCACGGCTAACCCACCCGACCCTACACATCACTGTGCACTATGGGACAGTATCCCAGGGCTATCCCACCCTAACCTACACATCCCTGTGCACTATGGGACAGTATCCCACGGCTAACCCACCCTAACCTACACATCCCTGTGCACTATGGGGCAGTATCCCACGGCTAACCCACCCTAACCTACACATCCCTGTGCACTATGGGACAGGATCCCGTGGCTAACTCACCCTAACCTACACATCCCTGGGCACTATGGGACAGTGTCCTACGGCAAACCCACCCGAACCTACACATCCCTGTGCACTATGGGACAGTATCCCATGGCTAACCCACCCTAAACTACACATCGCTGTTCACTATGGGACAGTATCTAACGGCTAACCCACCCTAACCTACACATCCCTGTGCACTATGGGACAGTATCCTACGGCTAACCCACCCAAACCTACACATCCCTGTGCACCATGGGACAGTATCCCACGGCTAACCCACCCTAGCCTACACATCCCTGTGCACTATGGGACAGTATCCCACGGCTAACCCACCCTAACCTACACATCCCAGGGCTCTATGGGACAGTATCCCATGGCTAACCCACCCTAACCTACGCATCCCTGTGCACTATGGGACAGTATCCCACGGCTATCCCACCCTAAACTACACATCCCTGTGCACTATGGGACAGTATCCCACGGCTAACCCACCCTAACCTACACATCCCTGTGCACTATGGGACAGTATCCCACGGCTAACCCACCTTAGCCTACACATCCCTGTGCACTATGGGACAGTATCCCACGGCTAACCCACCCTAACCTACACATCCCTGTGCACTATGGGACAGTATCCCACTGCTAACCCACCCTAACCTACACATCCCTGTGCACTATGGGACAGTATCCTACAGCTAACCCACCCTAACCTGCACATCCCTGTGCACTATGGGACAGTATCCCACGGCTAACCCACCCAAAACTACACATCCCTGTGCACTATGGGACAGTATCCCACGGCTAACCCACCCTAACCTACACATCCCTGTGCACTATGGGACAGTATCCCACGGCTAACCCACCCTAACCTACACATCCCTGTGCACTATAGGACAGTATCCTACGGCTAACCCACCCAAACCTACACATCCCTGTGCACCATGGGACAGTATCCCACGGCTAACCCACCCTAACCTACACATCCCTGTGCACTATGGGACAGTATCCCATGGCTAACCCACCCTAACATACACATCCCTGGGCACTATGGGACAGTATCCCACGGCTCACCCACCCTAACCTACACGTCCCTGGGCACTATGGGACAGTATCCCACGGCTAACCCACCCTAACCTACACATCCCTGGGCACGATGGGACATTATCACACGGCTAACCCACCCTAACCTATACATCCCTGGGCCCTATGGGACAGTATCCCACGGCTAACCCACCCTAACCTACACATCCCTGTGCACTATGGGACAGTATCCCACGGCTCAACCCACCCTAACCTACACATCCCTGTGCACTATGGGACAGTATCCCACGGCTATCCCACCCTAACCTACACATCCCTGGGCACTATGGGACAGTATCCCATGGCTAACCCTCCCTAACGTACACAGCCCTGTGCACTATGGGACAGTATCCCACAGCTAACCCACCCTAAACTACACATCCCTGTTCACAATGGGAGAGTAACCCACGGCTGCCCCACCCTAAATACACATCCCTGTGCACTATGGGACAGTATCCCACGGCTAACCCACCCTAACCGACACATCCCTGTGCGCTATGGGACAGTATCCCACGGCTAACCCACCCTAACCTACACATCCCTGTGAACTATGGGACAGTATCCCACGGCTAACCTACCCTAACCTTCACATCCCTGTGCACTATGGGACAGTATCCCACGGCTAACCCACCCTAACCTACACATCCCTGGGCACTATGGGACAGTATCCCACAGCTAACCCACCCTAACCTACACATCCCTGTGCACTATGGGACAGTATCCCACGGCTAACCCACCCTAACCTACACGTCCCTGTGCACTATGGGACAGTATCCCACGGCTAACCCACCCTAACCGACACATCCCTGTGCACTATGGGACAGTATCCCACGGCTAACCCACCCTAACCGACACATCCCTGTGCACTATGGGACAGTTTCCCATGGCTAACCCACCCTAACCTACACATCCCTGTGCACGATGGGACAGTATCCCACGGCTAACCCACCCTAACCTACACATCCCTGGGCACTATGGGACAGTATCCAACAGCTAACCCACCCTAACCTACGCATCCCTGTGCACTATGGGACAGTATCCCATGGCTAACCCACCCTAACCTACACATCCCTGTGCACTATGGGACAGTATCCCATGGCTAACCCACCCTAACCTACGCATCCCTGTGCACTATGGGACAGTATCCCATGGCTAACCCACCCTAACCTCCAAATCCCTGGGCACTATGGGACAGTATCCCACGGCTAACCCACCCAATCCTACACATCCCTGATCACTATGGGTCAGTATCCCACGGCTAACCCACCCTAACCTACACATCCCTGTGCACTATTCGACAGTATCCCACGGCTAACCCACCTTAACCTACACATCCCTGTGCACTATGGGACAGTATCCCACGGCCAACCCACCCTAACCTACACATCCCTGTGCACTATGGGACAGTATCCCACGGCTAACCCACCCTAACCTACACATCCCTGTGCACTATGGGACAGTATCCCACTGCTAACCCACTCTAACCGACACATCCCTGTGCACTATGGGACAGTATCCCACGGCTAACCCACCCTAACCTACACATCCCTGTGCACTATGGGACAGTATCCCACAGCTAACCCACCCTAACCTACACATCCCTGTGCACTATGGGACAGTATCCCACGGCTAACCCACCCTAACCTACACATCCCTGTGCACTATGGGACAGTATCCCACGGCTAACCCACCCTAACCTACACATCTCTGTGCACTATGGGACAGTATCCCACGGCGAACCCACCCTAAACTACACATCCCTGTGCACTATGGGACAGTATACCACGGCTAACCCACCTTAGCCTACACATCCCTGTGCACTATGGGACAGTAACCCACGGCAAACCCACCCTAACCTGCACATCCCTGGGCACTATGGGATAGTATCCCGTGGCTAACCCACCCTAACCTACACATCCCTGTGCACTATGGGACAGTATCCTACAGCTAACCCACCCTAACCTGCACATCCCTGTGCACTATGGGACAGTATCCCACGGCTAACCCACCCTAACCTACACATCCCTGTGCACTATGGGACAGTATCCCACGGCTAACCCACCCTAACCTACACATCCCTGTGCACTATGGGACAGTATCCCACGGCTAACCCACCCAAAACTACACATCCCTGTGCACTATGGGACAGTATCCCACGGCTAACCCACCCTAACCTACACATCCCTGTGCACTATGGGACAGTATCCTACGGCTAACCCACCCAAACCTACACATCCCTGTGCACCATGGGACAGTATCCCACGGCTAACCCACCACAACCTACACATCCCTGTGCACTATGGTACAGTATCCCATGGCTAACCCACCCTAACATACACATCCCTGGGCACTATGGGACAGTATCCCACGGCTCACCCACCCTAACCTACACGTCCCTGGGCACTATGGGACAGTATCCCACGGCTAACCCACCCTAACCTACACATCCCTGGGCACGATGGGACATTATCACACGGCTAACCCACCCTAACCTATACATCCCTGGGCCCTATGGGACAGTATCCCACGGCTAACCCACCCTAACCTACACATCCCTGTGCACTATGGGACAGTATCCCACGGCTCAACCCACCCTAACCTACACATCCCTGGGCACTATGGGACAGTATCCCACGGCTAACCCCCGCTAACCTACACATCCCTGTGCACTATGGGACAGTATCCCACGGCTAACCCACCCTAACCTACACACCCGTGGGTTCAATGTGACAGCATCCCACGGCTAACCCACCGTAACCTACACATCCCTGGGCACGAAGGGACAGTGTCCCACGGCTAACCCACCCTAACCTACACATCCCTATGCACTATGGGACAGTATCCCACGGCTAACCCACCACAACCTACACATCCTTTGGGCACTATGGGACAGTATCCCACGGCTAACCCACCCGAAACTACACATCCCTGTGCACTATGGGACAGTATCCCACGGCTAACCCACCCTAACCTACACATCCCTGTGCACTATGGGACAGTATCCCACGGCTAACCCACCCTAACCTACACATCCCTGGGCACTATGGGACAGTATCCCACGGCTAACCCACCCTAACCTACACATCCCTGTGCACTATGGGACAGTATCAAACGGCGAACCCACCATAACCTACACATCCCTGGGCCCTATGGGACAGTATCCAACGGCTAACCCACCCGAACCTACACATTACTGTGCACTATGGGACATTATCACACGGCTAACCCACCCTAACCTACACATCCCTGTGCACTATGGGACAGTATCCCACGGCTAACCCACCCTAACCTACACATCCCCGTGCACTATGGGACAGTATCCCACGGCTAACCCACCCTAACCTACACACCCGTGGGCTCTATGTGACAGTATCCCACGGCTAACCCACCCTAACCTACACATCCCTGTGCACTATGGGACAGTATCCCACGGCTAACCCACCCTAACCTACACATCCCTGTGCACTATGGGACAGTATCCCACGGCTAACCCACCCTAACCTACACATCCCTCTGCACTATGGGACAGTATCCAACAGCTAACCACCCTAACCTACACATCCCTGTGCACTATGGGACAGTATCCTGCGGCTAACCCACCCTAACCTACACATCCCTGTGCACTATGGGACAGTATCCCATGGCTAACCCACCCTAACCTACACATCCCTGTGCACTATGGGACAGTATACCACGGCTAACCCACCCTAACCTGCACATCCCTGTGCACTATGGGACAGTATCCCACGGCTAACCCACCCTAACCTTCACATCCCTGTGCACTATGGGACAGTATCCCACGGCTAACCTACCCTAACCAACACATCCCTGGGCACTATGGGACAGTATCCCACGGCTAACCCACCCTAACCTACACATCCCTGTGCTCTATGGGACAGTATCCCACGGCTAACCCACCCGAACCTACACATCCCTGTGCACGATGGGACAGTATCCCACGGCTAACCCACCCTAACCTACACATCCCTGTGCACTATGGGACAGTATCACACGGCTAACCCACCCTAACCTACACATCCCTGTGCACTATGGGACAGTATCCCACGGCTAATACACCCTAACCGACACATCCCTGTGCACTATGGGACAGTGTCCTACGGCAAACCCACCCTAACCGACACATCCCTGTGCACAATGGGACAGTATCCCATGGCTAACCCACCCTAAACTACACATCCCTGTGCACTATGGGACAGTATCCTACGGCTAACCCACCCAAACCTACACATACCTGTGCACCATGAGACAGTATCCCACGGCTAACCCACCCTAGCCTACATATCCCTGTGCACTATGGGACAGTATCCCACGGCTAACCCACCCTAACCTACACATCCCAGGGCTCTATGGGACAGTATCCCATGGCTAACCCACCCTAACCTACGCATCCCTGTGCACTATGGGACAGTATCCCATGGCTAACCCACCCTAACCTACACATCCCTGTGCACTATGGGACAGTATCACACGGCTAACCCACCCTAACCTACACATCCCTGGGCACTATGGGACAGTGTCCTACGGCAAACCCACCCTAACCTACACATCCCTGTGCACAATGGGACAGTATCCCATGGCTAACCCACCCTAAACTACACATCGCTGTTCACTATGGGACAGTATCTCACGGCTAACCCACCCTAACCTACACATCCCTGTGCACTATGGGACAGTATCCCACGGCTAACCCACCCAAACCTACACATCCCTGTGCACCATGGGACAGTATCCCACGGCTAACCCACCCTAGCCTACACATCCCTGTGCACTATGGGACAGTATCCCACGGCTAACCCACCCTAATCTACACATCCCTGGGCACTATGGGACAGTATCCCACGGCTAACCCACCCTAACCTACACATCCCAGGGCTCTATGGGACAGTATCCCATGGCTAACCCACCCTAACCTACGCATCCCTGTGCACTATGGGACAGTATCCCATGGCTAACCCACCCTAACCTACACATCCCTGTGCACTATGGGACAGTATCCCATGGCTAACCCACCCTAACCTACGCATCCCTGTGCACTATGGGACAGTATCCCATGGCTAACCCACCCTAACCTCCAAATCCCTGGGCACTATGGGACAGTATCCCACGGCTAACCCACCCAATCCTACACATCCCTGATCACTATGGGTCAGTATCCCACGGCTAACCCACCCTAACCTACACATCCCTGTGCACTATTCGACAGTATCCCACGGCTAACCCACCTTAACCTAC
This sequence comes from Stegostoma tigrinum, assembly GCF_030684315.1. Lineage (NCBI taxonomy): Eukaryota > Metazoa > Chordata > Chondrichthyes > Orectolobiformes > Stegostomatidae > Stegostoma > Stegostoma tigrinum. The sequence goes on from NW_026728049.1 coordinate 62,191, forward strand.
ACATCCCTGTGCACTATGGGACAGTATCCCACGGCCAACCCACCCTAACCTACACATCCCTGTGCACTATGGGACAGTATCCCACGGCTAACCCACCCTAACCTACACATCCCTGGGCACTATGGGACAGTATCCCACTGCTAACCCACTCTAACCGACACATCCCTGTGCACTATGGGACAGTATCCCACGGCTAACCCACCCTAACCTACACATCCCTGTGCACTATGGGACAGTATCCCACAGCTAACCCACCCTAACCTACACATCCCTGTGCACTATGGGACAGTATCCCACGGCTAACCCACCCTAACCTACACATCCCTGTGCACTATGGGACAGTATCCCACGGCTAACCCACCCTAACCTACACATCCCTGTGCACTATGGGACAGTATCCCACGGCGAACCCACCCTAAACTACACATCCCTGTGCACTATGGGACAGTATACCACGGCTAACCCACCTTAGCCTACACATCCCTGTGCACTATGGGACAGTAACCCACGGCAAACCCACCCTAACCTGCACATCCCTGGGCACTATGGGATAGTATCCCGTGGCTAACCCACCCTAACCTACACATCCCTGTGCACTATGGGACAGTATCCTACAGCTAACCCACCCTAACCTGCACATCCCTGTGCACTATGGGACAGTATCCCACGGCTAACCCACCCTAACCTACACATCCCTGTGCACTATGGGACAGTATCCCACGGCTAACCCACCCTAACCTACACATCCCTGTGCACTATGGGACAGTATCCCACGGCTAACCCACCCAAAACTACACATCCCTGTGCACTATGGGACAGTATCCCACGGCTAACCCACCCTAACCTACACATCCCTGTGCACTATGGGACAGTATCCTACGGCTAACCCACCCAAACCTACACATCCCTGTGCACCATGGGACAGTATCCCACGGCTAACCCACCCTAACCTACACATCCCTGTGCACTATGGTACAGTATCCCATGGCTAACCCACCCTAACATACACATCCCTGGGCACTATGGGACAGTATCCCACGGCTCACCCACCCTAACCTACACGTCCCTGGGCACTATGGGACAGTATCCCACGGCTAACCCACCCTAACCTACACATCCCTGGGCACGATGGGACATTATCACACGGCTAACCCACCCTAACCTATACATCCCTGGGCCCTATGGGACAGTATCCCACGGCTAACCCACCCTAACCTACACATCCCTGTGCACTATGGGACAGTATCCCACGGCTCAACCCACCCTAACCTACACATCCCTGGGCACTATGGGACAGTATCCCACGGCTAACCCCCGCTAACCTACACATCCCTGTGCACTATGGGACAGTATCCCACGGCTAACCCACCCTAACCTACACACCCGTGGGTTCTATGTGACAGCATCCCACGGCTAACCCACCGTAACCTACACATCCCTGGGCACGAAGGGACAGTGTCCCACGGCTAACCCACCCTAACCTACACATCCCTATGCACTATGGGACAGTATCCCACGGCTAACCCACCACAACCTACACATCCTTTGGGCACTATGGGACAGTATCCCACGGCTAACCCACCCGAAACTACACATCCCTGTGCACTATGGGACAGTATCCCACGGCTAACCCACCCTAACCTACACATCCCTGTGCACTATGGGACAGTATCCCACGGCTAACCCACCCTAACCTACACATCCCTGGGCACTATGGGACAGTATCCCACGGCTAACCCACCCTAACCTACACATCCCTGTGCACTATGGGACAGTATCAAACGGCGAACCCACCATAACCTACACATCCCTGGGCCCTATGGGACAGTATCCAACGGCTAACCCACCCGAACCTACACATTACTGTGCACTATGGGACATTATCACACGGCTAACCCACCCTAACCTACACATCCCTGTGCACTATGGGACAGTATCCCACGGCTAACCCACCCTAACCTACACATCCCCGTGCACTATGGGACAGTATCCCACGGCTAACCCACCCTAACCTACACACCCGTGGGCTCTATGTGACAGTATCCCACGGCTAACCCACCCTAACCTACACATCCCTGTGCACTATGGGACAGTATCCCACGGCTAACCCACCCTAACCTACACATCCCTGTGCACTATGGGACAGTATCCCACGGCTAACCCACCCTAACCTACACATCCCTGTGCACTATGTGACAGTATCCCGTGGCTAACCCACCCTAACCTACACATCCCTGGGCACTATGGGACAGTATCCCACGGCTAACCCACCCTAACCTACACATCCCTGTGCACTATGGGACAGTGTCCCACGGCTAACCCACCCTAACCTACACATCCCTGTGCAGTATGGGACAGTATCCCATGGCTAACCCACCACAACCTACACATCCCCTGGGCACTATGGGGCAGTATCCCACGGCTAACCCACCCGAAACTACACATCCCTGTGCACTATGGGACAGTATCCCACGGCTAACCCACCCTAACCTACACATCCCTGGGCACTATGGAACAGCATCCCACGGCTAACCCACCCTAAACAACACATCTCTGGGCACTATGTGACAGTGTCCCACGGTTAACCCACCCTAACCTACACATCCTATGGCACTATGGGACAGTATCCCAGTGCTAACCCACCCAACCCTACACATCCCTGGGCACTATGGGTCAGTACCCCACAGCGAGCCCACCCTAAACAACACATCCCTGGGCACTATGGGACAGTGTCCCACGGTTAACCCACCCTAACCTATACATCCCTGTGCACTATGGGACAGTATCCCATGGCTAACCCACCCTAACCTACACATCCCTGGGCACTATGGGACAGTATCCCATGGCTAACCCTCCCTAACGTACACAGCCCTGTGCACTAATGGACAGTATCCCACAGCTAACCCACCCTAAACTACACATCCCTGTTCACAATGGGAGAGTAACCCACGGCTGCCCCACCCTAAATACACATCCCTGTGCACTATGGGACAGTATCCCACGGCTAACCCACCCTAACCGACACATCCCTGTGCGCTATGGGACAGTATCCCACGGCTAACCCACCCTAACCTACACATCCCTGTGAACTATGGGACAGTATCCCACGGCTAACCTACCCTAACCTTCACATCCCTGTGCACTATGGGACAGTATCCCACGGCTAACCCACCCTAACCTACACATCCCTGTGCTCTATGGGACAGTATCCCACAGCTAACCCACCCTAACCTACAGATCCCGGTGCACTATGGGACAGTATTCCACGGCTAACCCACCCTAACCTACACATCCCTGTGCACTATGGGACAGTATACCACGGCTAACCCACCCTAACCTACACATCCCTGTGCACTATGGGACAGTATCCCACGTCTAACCCACCCTAACCTACACATCCCTGTGCACTATGGGACAGTATCCCACGGCTAACCCACCCTAACCTACACATCTTTGTGCACTATGGGACAGTATCCCACGGCTATCCCACCCTAACCTACACATCCCTGTGCACTATGGGACAGTATCCCACGGCTAACCAACCCTAACCTACACATCCCTGTGCACTATGGGACAGTATCCCACGGCTAACCTACCCTAACCAACACATCCCTGGGCACTATGGGACAGTATCCCACGGCTAACCCACCCTAACCTACACATCCCTGTGCTCTATGGGACAGTATCCCACGGCTAACCCACCCGAACCTACACATCCCTGTGCACGATGGGACAGTATCCCACGGCTAACCCACCCTAACCTACACATCCCTGTGCACTATGGGACAGTATCCCACGGCTAACCCACCCTAACCTACACATCCCTGTGCACTATGGGACAGTATCACACGGCTAACCCACCCTAACCTACACATCCCTGTGCACTATGGGACAGTATCCCACGGCTAACCCACCCTAACCTACACATCCCTGTGCACTATGGGACAGTATCACACGGCTAACCCACCCTAAACTACACATCCCTGTGCACTATGGGACAGTATACCACGGCTAACCCACCCTAACCTACACATCCCTGTGCACTATGGGACAGTATCCCACGGCTAACCCACCCTAACCTACACATCCCTGTGCACTATGGGACAGTATCCCACGGCTAACCCACCCAATCCTTCACATCCCTGTTCACTATGGGTCAGTATCCCGTGGCTAACCAACCCTAAACTACACGTCCCTGTGCACTATGGGACAGTATCCCACGGCTAACCCACCCTAACCTACACATCCCTGGGCACTATGGGACAGTATCCCACGGCTAACCCACCCTAACCTACACATCCCTGGGCACTATGGGACAGTATCCCACGGCTAACCCACCCTCACCTACACATCCCTGGGCACTATGGGACAGTATCCCACGGCTAACCCACCGAACAAACACATCCCTGTGCACTATGGGACAGTGTCCCACGGCTAACCCACACTAACCTACACATCCCTGTGCACTATTGGACAGTATCCCACGGCTAACCCACCCTAACCTACACATCCCTGGGCACTATGGGACAGTATCCCATGGCTAACCCACCCTAACCTACACATCCCTGTGCACTATGGGACAGTATCCCACGGCGAGCCCACCCTAACCTACACATCCCTGTGCACTATTGGACAGTATCCCACGGCTAACCCACCCTAACCTACACATCCCTGGGCACTATGGGACAGTATCCCATGGCTAACCCACCCAATCCTACAAATCCCTGTTCACTATGGGTCAGTATCCCGCGGCTAACCCACCCTAAACTACACATCGCTGTGCAATATGGGACAGTAACCCACGGCTAACCCACCCAAAAATACACATCCCTTTGCACTGCGGGACAGTATCCCACGGCTAACCCACACAAACCTACACATCCCTGTGCACTATAGGACAGAATCCCACGCCATCCCACCCTAAACTACACATCCCTGGGCACTACGGGACAGTATCCCACGGCTAACCCACCCTAACCTACACACCCCTGGGCACTATGGGATATTATCCCGCGGCTAACCTACCCTAACGGACACATCCCTGGGCACTATGGGACAGTATCCCACAGCTAACCCACCCTAACCTGCACATCCCTGTGCACAATGGGACAGTATCCTACTGTTAACCCACACTAAACGACACCTCACTGGGCACGATGGGACAGTATCCCACGGCTAACCCACCCTAACCTACACATCTCTGGGCACTATGGGGCAGTATCCGACGGCTAACCCACCCTAACCTACACATCCCTGGGCACTATGGGACAGTATCCCATTGATAACCCACCCTAACCTACACATCCCTGGGCACTATGGGACAGTATCCCACGGCTAACCCACCCTACCCTACACACCCCTGGGCACTATGGGATATTATCCCGCGGCTAACCCACCCTAACGGACACATCCCTGGGCACTATGGGACAGTATCCCACAGATAACCCACCCTAACCTGCACATCCCTGTGCACAATGGGACAGTATCCTACTGTTAACCCACACTAAACGACACCTCACTGGGCACGATGGGACAGTATCCCACGGCTAACCCACCCTAACCTACACATCCCTGTGCACTATGGGACAGTATCCCACGGCTATCCCACCCTAACCTACACATCCCTGGGCACTATGGGACAGTATCCCATTGATAACCCACCCTAACCTACACATCCCTGGGCACTATGGGACAGTATCCCACGGCTAACCCACCGAACAAACACATCCCTGCGCACTATGGGTCAGTGTCCCACGGCTAACCCACCCTAACCTACAAATCCCTGTGCACTATTGGACAGTATCCCATGGATAACCCACCCTAACCTACACATCCCTGCGCGCTATGGGACAGTATCCCATGGCTAACCCAACATAACCTACACATCCCTGGGCACTATGGGACAGTATCCCACGGCTAACCCACCCTAACCTACACACCCGTGGGCTCTATGTGACATTATCCCACGGCTAACCCACCCTAACCTACACATCCCTGTGCACTATGGGACAGTATCCCACGGCTAACCCACCCTCACCTACACATCCCTGGGCACTATGGGACAGTATCCCGTGGCTAACCCAACCTAACCTACACATCCCTGTGCACTATGGGACAGTATCCCACGGCTAACCCACCCTAACCTTCACCTCCCTGTGCACAATGGGACAGTATCCCGCGGCTAACCCACCCTAACCTACACATCCCTGTGCACTATGGGACAGTATCCCACGGCTAACCCACCCTAATCGACACATCCCTGTGCACTATGGGACAGTATCCCACGGCTAACCCACCCTAACCTACACATCCCTGTGCACTATGGGACAGTATACCACGGCTAACCCACCCTAACCTGCACATCCCTGTGCACTATGGGGCAGTATCCCACGGCTAACCCACCCTAACCTTCACATCCCTGTGCACTATGGGACAGTATCCCACGGCTAACCCACCCTAACCTACACATCCCTGTGCACTATGGGACAGTATCCCACGGCTAACCCACCCGAACCTACACATCCCTGTGCACTATGGGACAGTATCCCACGGCTAACCCACCCTAACCAACACATCCCTGGGCACTATGGGACAGTATCCCATTGATAACCCACCCTAACCTACACATCCCTGTGCTCTATGGGACAGTATCCCACGGCTAACCCACCCTAACCTACACATCCCTGTGCACTATGGGACAGTATCACACGGCTAACCCACCCTAACCTACACATCCCTGTGCACTATGGGACAGTATCCCACGGCTAACCCACCCGAACCTACACATCCCTGGGCACTATGGGACAGTATCCCATGGCTAACCCACCCTAACCTACACATCCCTGTGCTCTATGGGACAGTATCCCACGGCTAACCCACCCGAACCTACACATCCCTGTGCACGATGGGACAGTATCACACGACTAACCCACCCTAACCTACACATCCCTGTGCACTATGGGGCAGTATACCACGGCTAACCCACCCTAACCTACACATCCCTGGGCACTATGGGACAGTATCCCACAGCTAACCCACCCTAACCTACACATCCCTGTGCACTATGGGACAGTATCCCACAGCTAACCCACCCTAACCTACACATCCCTGTGCACTATGGGACAGTATCCCACGGCTAACCCACCCTAACCTACACATCCCTGGGCACTATGGGACAGTATCCCACAGCTAACCCACCCTAACCTGCACATCCCTGGGCACTATGGGACAGTATCCCACAGCTAACCCACCCTAACCTGCACATCCCTGGGCACTATGGGACAGTATCCCACGGCTAACCCACCCTAACCTACACATCCCTGGGCACTAAGGGACAGTATCCCACGGCTAACCCACCCTAACCTACACATCCCTGTGCACTATGGGACAGTATCCCATTGATAACCAACCCTAACCTACACATCCCTGGGCACTATGGGACAGTATCCCACGGCTAACCCACCCTAACCTACACATCCCTGGGCACTATGGGACAGTATCCCACGGCTAACCCACCCTAACCTACACATCCCTGTGCACTATGGGACAGTATCCCACGGCTAACCCACCCTAACCTACACATCCCTGTGCACTATTGGACAGTATCCCACGGCCATCCCACCCTAACCTACACATCCCTGTGCACTATGGGACAGTATCACACGGCTAACCCACCCTAAAGTACACATCCCTGTGCACTATGGGACAGTATCCCATTGATAACCAACGCTAACCTACACATTCCTGTGCACTATGGGACAGTATCCCACGGCTAATCCACCCTAACCGACACATCCCTGTGCACTATGGGACAGTATCCCACGGGTAACCCACCCTAACCTACACATCCCCGTGCACTATGGGACAGTATCCCACGGCTAACCCACCCTAAGCTACACATCCCTGTGCACTATGGGACAGTGTCCCACTGCTAACCCACCCTAAACTACACATCGCTGTTCACTATGGGACAGTATCCCACGGCTAACCCACCCTAACCTACACATCCCTGTGAACGATGGGACAGTATCCCACGGCTAACCCACCCTAACCTACACATCCCTGGGCTCTATGGGACAGTATCCCACGGATAACCCACCTTAACCTACACATCCCTGTGCTCTATGGGACAGTATCCCACGGCTCACCCACCCTAACCTACACATCCCTGGACCCTATATGACCCTGTTCGACGGATTGGGAATTCATGCGATATAGTGAGCGAGAGATGGGACAGACTGGGGAACAGTGGGATACAGAGAGAGAGGGGACAGACTGGGGAACAGTGGGATATATGGAGAGAGGGGACAGACTCGGGAACAGTGGGATACAGAGAGAGAGGAGACAGACTGGGGAACAGTGGGATATCGAGAGAGAGCTGAGAGACTGGGGAACAGTGGGATATAGTGAGATAGGGTACAGACTGGGGCACTGTGGGATACAGAGAGAGAGAGGGAACAGATTGGGGAACAGTGGGATATCGAGAGAGGGGACAGACTGGGGAACAGTGGGATACAGAGAGAGAGGGGGCAGACTGTGGATTAGTGGGATATATAGAGAGAGGGGACAGACTGGGGAACAGTGAGATATAGAGAGAGAGGGGACAGACCGGGGAACAGTGGGATACAGAGAGAGAGGGGACAGACTGGGGAACAGTGGGATATAGTGAGAGAGGGGACAGACTGGGGAACAGTGGGATATAGAGTGAGAGGGGACAGACTGGGGAACAGTGGGATACAGAGAGAGACGGGACAAACTGGGGAACAGTGGGATATAGAGAGAAAGAGGGGACAGACTGGGGAACAGTGGGATAGAGAGAGAGAGGGGACAGACTGGGGAACAGTGGGATATAGAGTGAGAGGGGACAGACTGATGAACAGTGGGATACAGAGACAGAGGGGACAAACTGGGGAACAGTGGGATATAGAGAGAGAGAGGGGACAGACTGATGAACAGTGGGATACAGAGAGAGAGGGGACAGACTGGGCAACAGTGTGATATAGAGAGAGAGAGGTTACAGACTGCGGAACAGTGGGATACAGAGAGAGAGATGGGACAGACTGGGGAACAGTGGGATATAGAGAGAGCGGGGACAGGCTGGGGAACAGTGGGAGAAAGAGAGAGAGGGGACAGACTGGGGAACAGTCGGATATAGAGAGAGAGAGGGGACAGACTGGGGAACAGTGGGATATCGAGAGAGAGAGGTGACAGACTGGGGAACAGTGGGATATATTGAGAGAGAGGGGACAGACTGGGGAACAGTGGGATGCAGAGAGAGAGGGGACAGACTGGGGAACAGTGGGATATCGAGACAGAGAGGGGACAGACTGGGGAACAGTGGGATATAGAGAGAGAGGGGACAGACTGGGGAACAGTGGGATATAGAGAGAGAGGGGACAGACTGGGGAACAGTGGGATATAGAGAGAGAGAGGACAGACTGGGGAGCAGTGGGATACAGAGAGAGATGGGTCAGACTGGGGAACAGTGGGATATAGAGAGAGAGGGGACAGAATGGGGAACAGTGGGATATAGAGAGAGCGGGGACAGACTGGGGAACTGTGGGATATAGAGAGAAGGAACAGACTGGGGAACAGTGGGATATAGAGAGTGAGAAGACAGACTGGGGAACAGTGGGATATAGAGAGAGAGGGGACAGACTGGGGAACAGTGGGATATAGAGAGAGAGGGGACAGACTGGGGAACAGTGGGATATAGACAGAGAGGGGACAGACTGGTGAACAGTGGGATAGAGAGAGAGAGGGGACAGAGTGGGGAACAGTGGGATATAGAGAGAGAGGAGACAGACTGGGGAACAGTGGGATAGAGAGAGAGAGAGGGGACAGACTGGGGAACAGTGGGATATAGAGAGAGAGGGGACAGACTGGGGAACAGTGGGATATACAGAGAGAGAGGGGACAGACTGGGGAACAGTGGGATATTGAGAGAGAGAGGGGACAGAGTGGGGAACAGTGGGATATATAGAGAGAGGGGACAGACTGGGGAACAGTGGGATATAGAGAGAGAGAGGAGACAGACTGGGGAACAGTGGGATAGAGAGAGCGATGTGACAGACTGGGGAACAGTGGGATATAGTGAGAGAGGGGACAGACTGGGGAACAGTGGGATATAGAGAGAGAGGGGACAGACTGGGGAACAGTGGGATATAGAGAGAGATGGGACAGACTGGGGAGCAGTGGGATATAGAGAGAGAGGGGACAGACTGGGGAACAGTGGGATACAGAGAGAGAGAGGGGACAGACTGGGGAACAGTGGGATATAGAGAGAGAGAGGGGACAGACTGGGGAACAGTGGGATATAGAGAGAGAGAGGGGACAGACTGGGGAACAGTGGGATATAGAGAGAGAGAGGGGACAGACTGGGGAACAGTGGGATATAGAGAGAGAGGGGACAGACTGGGGAAGAGCGGGATAGAGAGAGAGAGGGGACAGACTGGGGAACAGTGGGATATAGAGAGACAGGGGACAGACTGGGGAACAGTGGGATACAGAGAGAGAGGGGACAGACTGGGGAAGAGCGGGATAAAGAGAGAGAGGGGACAGACTGGGGAACAGTGGGATACAGAGAGAGAGGGGACAGACTGGGGAAGAGCGGGATAGAGAGAGAGAGGGGACAGACTGGGGAACAGTGGGATTCAGAGAGAGAGGGGACAGACTGGGGCAGAGTGGGATATACTTTGGAAATGTAGCATTTGTCTGTTTGTTGACGTTTTTTCTCTGAAAGTTTGAGTCCCAATTTTCATCTTGAAATGTTAATATTCTGGAAATGTACAATGCAACTGAGTAATTTTAATTTGACGATGTTTTGAACAATTTCATCATTGACAAATTCGGAATTTTATTTGACCGAGAATCGCTGCAGTTTTAGGGAGAGATCAGCGGGGTCGGGTGTCAGTGGGATACCTTTGTGAACGGATACAGGCCTATGGGGTGTGAGAGAGCCGGGGGACAGTGGGATTAGTTTGGGGACGGATACAGGGCTATGGGGGGGAGAGAGAGAGCGGGGGGCAGTGGGATTAGTTTGGGGACGGATACAGGGCTGTTGGGGGGAGAGAGAGAGCGGGGGGGCAGTGGGATTAGTTTGGGGACGGATACAGGGCTATGGGGGGGAGAGAGAGAGCGGGGGGCAGTGGGATTAGTTTGGGGACGGATACAGGGCTGTTGGGGGGAGAGAGAGAGCGGGGGGGCAGTGGGATTAGTTTGGTGACGGATACAGGGCTATGGGGGGGAGAGAGAGCGGGGGGGCAGTGGGATTAGTTTGGGGACGGATACAGGGCTATGGGGGGGAGAGAGAGCGGGGGGCAGTGGGATTAGTTTGGTGACGGATACAGGGCTATGGGGGTAGAGAGAGCGGGGGGGCAGTGGGATTAGTTTGGGGACGGATACAGGGCTATGGGGGGTAAAGAGACCGGGGGGGCAGTGGGATTAGTTTGGGGATGGATACAGGGCTATGGGGGGGAGAGAGAGCGGGCGGGCAGTGGGATTAGTTTGGGGACGGATACAGGGCTATGGGGGGGAGAGAGAGCGGGGGGGCAGTGGGATTAGTTTGGGGATGGATACAGGGTTATCGTGGGGGAGAGAGAGCGGGGGGGCAGTGGGATTATTTTGGGAACGGATACAGGGCTATGGGGAGAGAGAAAGCGGGGGGGCAGTGGGATTAGTTTGGGGACGGATACAGGGCTATTGGGGGGAGAGAGAGCGAGGGGGCAGTGGGATTAGTTTGGGGACGGATACAGGGCTATGGGGGGGAGAGAGAGCGGGGGGGCAGTGGGAATAGTTTGGGGACGGATACAGGGCTATGGGGGGGAGAGAGAGCGGGGGGCAGTGGGATTAGTTTGGGGACGGATACAGGGCTATGGGGGGGAGAGAGAGCGGGGGGCGCAGTGGGATTAGTTTGGGGATGGATACAGGGCTATGGCGGGGGAGAGAGAGCCGGGGGGCAGTGGGATTAGTTTGGGGACGGATACAGGGCTATGGGGGGGAGAGAGAGCGGGAGGGCAGTGGGATTAGTTTGGGGACGGATACAGGGCTATGGTGGGGGGGAGAGAGAGCGGGGGGGCAGTGGGATTAGTTTGGGGACGGATACAGGGCTATCGGTTGGGGGAGAGAGAGCGGGGGGGCAGTGGGATTAGTTTGGGGACGGATACAGGGCTATGGGGGGGAGAGAGAGCGGGGGGGCAGTGGGATTAGTTTGGGGATGGATACAGGGCTATGGGGGGGAGAGAGAGCGGGGGGGGCAGTGGGATTAGTTTGGGGACGGATACAGGGCTATGGGGGGGAGAGAGAGCGGGGGGTGCAGTGGGATTAGTTTGGGGACGGATACAGGGCTATGGGGGGAGACAGAGCGGGGGGGCAGTGGGATTAGTTTGGGGATGGATACAGGGCTATGGGGGGGAGAGAGAGCGGGGGGGCAGTGGGATTAGTTTGGTGACGGATACAGGGCTATGGGGGGGAGAGAGAGCGGGGGGTGCAGTGGGATTAGTTTGGGGACGGATACAGGGCTATGGGGGGAGAGAGAGCGGGGGGGCAGTGGGGTTAGTTTGGGGACGGATACAGGGCTATGGGGGGAGAGAGAGCGAGGAGGCAGTGGGATTAGTTTGGGGACGGATACAGGGCTATGGGGGGGGAGAGAGAGCGGGGGGGCAGTGGGATTAGTTTGGGGACGGATGCAGGGGTATGGGGGAGAGAGAGGGCGGGGGGGCAGTGGGATTAGTTTGGGGACGGATACAGAACTATGGGGGGGAGAGAGAGCCGGGGGGCAGTGGGATTAGTTTGGGGACGGATACAGGTCTATGGGGGGTAGAGAGAGCGGGGGGGCAGTGGGATTAGTTTGGGGACGGATACAGGGCTATGGTGGGGAGAGAGAGAGCGGGGGGCAGTGGGATTAGTTTGGGGACAGATACAGGGCTATGGGGGTTAAAGAGACCGGCGGGGGGCAGTGGGATTAGTTTGGTGACGGATACAGGACTATGGGGGGGAGAGAGAGCCGGGGGGCAGTGGGATTAGTTTGGGGACGGATACAGGGCTATGGGGGGTAAAGAGACCGGGGGGGCAGTGGGATTAGTTTGGGGATGGATACAGGGCTATGGGGGGGAGAGAGAGCGGGGAGCAGTGGGATTAGTTTGGGGACGGATACAGGGCTGTTGGGGGGAGAGAGAGAGCGGGGGGGCAGTGGGATTAGTTTGGGGACGGATACAGGGCTATGGGGGGGAGAGAGAGAGCGGGGGGCAGTGGGATTAGTTTGGGGACGGATACAGGGCTATGGGGGGGGAGAGAGAGCGGGGGGGCAGTGGGATTATTTTGGGAACGGATACAGGGCTATGGGGAGAGAGAAAGCGGGGGGGCAGTGGGATTAGTTTGGGGACAGATACAGGGCTATTGGGGGGAGAGAGAGCGAGGGGGCAGTGGGATTAGTTTGGGGACGGATACAGGGCTATGGGGGGGAGAGAGAGCGGGGGGGCAGTGGGATTAGTTTGGGGACGGATACAGGGCTATGGGGGGGAGAGAGAGCGGGGGGCAGTGGGATTAGTTTGGGGACGGATACAGGGCTATGGGGGGGAGAGAGAGCGGGGGGGGCAGTGGGATTAGTTTGGGGATGGATACAGGGCTATGGCGGGGGAGAGAGAGCCGGGGGGCAGTGGGATTAGTTTGGGGACGGATACGGGGCTATGGGGGGGAGAGAGAGCGGGAGGGCAGTGGGATTAGTTTGGGGACGGATACAGGGCTATGGTGGGGGGGAGAGAGAGCGGGGGGGCAGTGGGATTAGTTTGGGGACGGATACAGGGCTATCGGTTGGGGGAGAGAGAGCGGGGGGGCAGTGGGATTAGTTTGGGGACGGATACAGGGCTATGGGGGGGAGAGAGAGCGGGGGGGGCAGTGGGATTAGTTTGGGGATGGATACAGGGCTATGGGGGGGAGAGAGAGCGGGGGGGGCAGTGGGATTAGTTTGGGGACGGATACAGGGCTATGGGGGGGATAGAGAGCGGGGGGTGCAGTGGGATTAGTTTGGGGACGGATACAGGGCTATGGGGGGAGAGAGAGCGGGGGGGCAGTGGGATTAGTTTGGGGATGGATACAGGGCTATGGGGGGGAGAGAGAGCGGGGGGGGCAGTGGGATTAGTTTGGGGACGGATACAGGGCTATGGGGGGGAGAGAGAGCGGGGGGTGCAGTGGGATTAGTTTGGGGACGGATACAGGGCTATGGGGGGAGAGAGAGCGGGGGGGCAGTGGGGTTAGTTTGGGGACGGATACAGGGCTATGGGGGGAGAGAGAGCGAGGAGGCAGTGGGATTAGTTTGGGGACGGATACAGGGCTATGGGGGGGAGAGAGAGCGGGGGGGCAGTGGGATTAGTTTGGGGACGGATGCAGGGGTATGGGGGAGAGAGAGGGCGGGGGGGCAGTGGGATTAGTTTGGGGACGGATACAGAACTATGGGGGGGAGAGAGAGCCGGGGGGCAGTGGGATTAGTTTGGGGACGGATACAGGGCTATGGGGGGTAGAGAGAGCGGGGGGGCAGTGGGATTAGTTTGGGGACGGATACAGGGCTATGGTGGGGAGAGAGAGAGCGGGGGGCAGTGGGATTAGTTTGGGGACGGATACAGGGCTATGGGGGTTAAAGAGACCGGCGGGGGGCAGTGGGATTAGTTTGGTGACGGATACAGGACTATGGGGGGGAGAGAGAGCCGGGGGGCAGTGGGATTAGTTTGGGGACGGATACAGGGCTATTGGGGGGAGAGAGAGCGAGGGGGCAGTGGGATTAGTTTGGGGACGGATACAGGGCTATGGCGGGGGAGAGAGAGAGCGGGGGGCAGTGGGATTAGTTTCGGGACGGATACAGGGCTATGGCGGGGGAGAGAGAGTGGGGGCAGTGGGATTAGTTTGGGGAAGGATACAGGGCTATGGGGGGGAGAGAGCGGGGGGCAGTGGGATTAGTTTGGGGACGGATACAGGGGCATTGGGGGGGGGAGAGAGAGCGGGGGGCAGTGGGATTAGTTTGGGGACGGATACAGGGCTATGGGGGGAGAGAGCCGGGTGCAGTGGGATTAGTTTGGGGACGGATACAGGGCTATGGGGGGGAGAGAGAGCGGGGGAGGCAGTGGGATTAGTTTGGGGACGGATACAGGGCTATGGTGGGGAGAGAGAGCGGGGGGCAGTGGGATTAGTTTGGTGACGGATACAGGGCTATTGGGGGGAGAGAGAGCGAGGGGGCAGTGGGATTAGTTTGGGGACGGATACAGGGCTATTGGGGGGAGCGGGGGGCAGTGGGATTAGTTTGGGGACGGATACAGGGCTATTGGGGGGAGCGGGGGGCAGTGGGATTAGTTTGGTGACGGATACAGGGCTATTGGGGGGAGAGAGAGCGAGGGGGCAGTGGGATTAGTTTGGGGACGGATACAGGGCTATTGGGGGGAGCGGGGGGCAGTGGGATTAGTTTGGGGACGGATACAGGGCTATGGCGGGGAGAGAGAGCCGGGGGGCAGTGGGATTAGTTTGGGGACGGATACAGGGCTATGGGGGGGAGAGAGCCGGGGGGGCAGTGGGAATAGTTTGGGGACGGTTATAGGGTTATTGGCAGGTTGAGAGCTGGGGGGCAGTGGGATTAGTTTGGGGACGGATACAGGGCTATGGAGTGGGGAGAGAGCGGAGGGCAGTCGGATTAGTTTGGGGATGGATACAGGGCTATGGGGGAGAGAGAGAGAGCGGGTGGCAGTGGGATTAGTTTGGGGATGGATACAGGGCTATGCGGGGGAGAGAGAGCGGGGGGGGCAGTGGGATTAGTTTGGGGACGGATACAGGGCTATGGCGGGGAGAGAGAGAGCGGGGGGGCAGTGGGATTAGTTTGGGGATGGATACAGGGCTATGGGGGGGAGAGAGCGGGGGGGCAGTGGGATTAGTTTGGGGACGGATACAGGGCTATGGGGGGGAGAGAGAGTGGGGGGGGCAGTGGGATTAGTTTGGGGACGGATACAGGGCTATGGGGGGGAGAGAGCGGGGAGGCAGTGGGATTAGTTTGGGGACGGATACAGGGCTATGGGGGGGGTGAGAGAGCGGGGGGGCAGTGGGATTAGTTTGGGGACGGATACAGGGCTATTGGGGGAGAGAGAGCGGGGAGGCAGTGGGATTAGTTTGGGGACGGATACAGGGCTATGGAGGTGGGGAGAGCCGGGGCGGGGGGGCAGTGAATTTTGTTGTTGCATTTTGAGATTGCTGGTTTCATTCTTCCGGTGCTGTTCCTGCAGGGAGTTGCCAGCTTCCTTTCTCCGTCTCCCTCAGCCCCTGCGATGCTTCCACCAGCCTCGCCCCTTCCACTTCCATTTCCCTGCGGAGATGACTGCATTAGCATAGCGCCTGCACCTTCCGCCAATTACCCCTCCACCGTCTTTCTCCCCCTCTCACACCACACCCCATCCCCAACACACCACCTCCGCACGCCCTCATCCCCTTCTCTCCCTCTCCCTCTCTGCCTCTCTCACGCACTATAGCCCCCGGCCACCGTCTCTTCCCTCCCGCCACCCCCCCCCGCAACAAACGCCCCAGGCATTTCCCATCGCCCCTTCACCCTCCCCACCCATTTCCTGACACCTCTCCCCCTCGTCCGTCACCAGGTGAGCCAGGGAGGTGGGGTTTGCGCGCTTCAGGGTGGAGGTTGGGGGAGTAATTTTCCGAATTTTGGGCAATGGGTTTGGGTCGGAGGGGCTGGGGTGGTGTGGGTGTACGCGGTTCTGCATTTGATGTGCTCCCAAGCGCTTCCCCAGACCCCACACTACGAAGACCAGGCACGGGGGTAGGGAGGATGTGGGACAGCAGAGTCGGTGGGTCGACAGATTTTCCTGGGGGAAAGCTCTGGTGGGCGAGGGTTTGTGGGGGGAGTGGGGGAGATTTACCAGGATGTTGCCCCCAGGGGCTGGGAGAGATTTACCAGGATGTTGCCTCGTGCTGGGAGAGATTTACCAGGATGTTGCCCCAGGGGCTGGGAGGGATTGACCAGGATGTCGCTAGGAGGGAGTTAACGTGGGCAAAATCAGCACATTGTGCAGACAGTCTCATTCGTTCTGTTCTTACCTGGACTGCGTACTTTCACAGCTACAAGGGAAACAGAAACATCGCCTCAGAATTACTCCAGTCTACAGCAAGTTACAGGCATCAACATCATCAAACAGAGACAGTACAGGGTGAGATACAGAGTAAGAGGGGGCAGACTGGGGAACATTGGGATAGAGAGAGAGTGGGGAGAGACTGGGGAACAGTGGGATACAGAGAGAGAGAGGGGACAGACTGGGGAACAGTGGGACAGAGAGAGAGAGAGGGGACAGACTGGGGAACAGTGGGATATAGAGAGAGAGGGGACAGACTGGGGAACAGTGGGATATAGAGAGAGAGGGGACAGACTGGGGAACAGTGCGATATAGAGAGAGAGAGGGGACAGACTGGGGAACAGTGGGATATAGAGAGAGATGGGACAGACTGGGGAACAGTGGGATATAGAGTGAGGGAACAGACTGGGGAAATGTGGGATATAGAGAGAGAGGGAACAGACTGGGGAAATGTGGGATACAGAGAGAGAGGGGACAGACTGGGGAACAGTGGGATATAGAGGGAGAGGGGACAGACTGGGGAACAGTGGGATATAGAGAGAGAGAGGGAACAGACTGGGGAACATTGAGATACAGAGAGAGAGCGGACAGACTGGGGAACAGAGGGATACACAGGGAGAGGGGACAGACTGGGGAACAGTGGGATATAGAGAGAGAGAGGGGACAGACTGGGGAACAGTGGGATATAGAGAGAGAGGGGACAGACTGGGGAACAGTGGGATATAAAGAGAGAGGGGACAGACTGGGGAACAGTGGGATATAGAGAGAGAGGGGACAGACTGGGGAACAGTGGAATATAGAGAGAGAGGGGAGAGACTGGGTTACAGTGGGATATAGAGAGAGAGGGGACAGACTGGGGAACAGTGGGATATAGAGAGAGAGGGGACAGACTGGGGAACAGTGGGATATAGAGAGAGACAGGGGACAGACTGGGGAACAGTGGGATATAGAGAGAGAGGCGACAGACTGGGGAACAGTGGGGTACAGAGAGAGAGAGGGGACAGACTGGGGAACAGTGGGATATAGAGAGAGAGGGGACAGACTGGGGAACAGCTGGATACAGAGAGAGAGGGGACAGACTGGGGAGCAGTGGGATATAGAGAGAGAGGGGACAGACTGGGGAACAGTGGGATACATAGCGAGAGGGGGGACAGACTGGGGAACAGTGGGATACATAGAGAGAGGGGACAGACTGGGGAACAGTGGGATATAGAGAGAGAGGGGACAGACTGGGGAACAGTGGGATATAGAGAGAGATGGGACAGACTGGGGAACAGTGGGATATAGAGAGAGAGAGTGGACAGACTGGGGAACAGTGGGATATAGAGAGAGAGGGGACAGACTGGGGAACAGTGGGATATAGAGAGAGGGGACAGACTGGGGAACAGTGGGATATAGAGAGAGAGGGGACAGACTGGGGAACAGTGCGATATAGAGAGAGAGAGGTGACAGACTGGGGAACAGTGGGATATAGAGAGAGAGGGGACAGACTGGGGAACAGTGGGATACAGAGAGAGAGGGGACAGACTGGGGAACAGGGGGATATAGAGAGAGAGAGGGGACAGACTGGGGAACAGTGGGATATAGAGAGAGATGGGACAGACTGGGGAACAGTGGGATATAGAGTGAGGGAACAGACTGGGGAAATGTGGGATATAGAGAGAGAGGGAACAGACTGGGGAAATGTGGGATACAGAGAGAGAGGGGACAGACTGGGGAACAGTGGGATATAGAGAGAGAGGGGACAGACTGGGGATCAGTGGGATATAGAGAGAGAGAGGGAACAGACTGGGGAACATTGAGATACAGAGAGAGAGCGGACAGACTGGGGAACAGTGGGATACACAGAGAGAGGGGACAGACTGGGGAACAGTGGGATATAGAGAGAGAGAGGGGACAGACTGGGGAACAGTGGGATATAGAGAGAGAGGGGACAGACTGGGGAACAGTGGGATATAAAGAGAGAGGGGACAGACTGGGGAACAGTGGGATATAGAGAGAGAGGGGACAGACTGGGGAACAGTGGAATATAGAGAGAGAGGGGACAGACTGGGGAACAGTGGGATATAGAGAGAGAGGGGACAGACTGGGGAACAGTGGGATATAGAGAGAGAGGGGACAGACTGGGGAACAGTAGTATATAGAGAGAGAGAGGGGACAGACTGGGGAACAGTGGGATACAGAGAGAGAGGGGACAAACTGGGGAACAGTGGGATAGAGAGAGAGAGGGGACAGACTGGGGAAAAGTGGGATATAGAGAGAGTGGGGAGAGACTGGGGAACAGTGGGATACAGAGAGAGAGAGGGGACAGACTGGGGAACAGTGGGATATAGAGAGAGAGGGGACAGACTGGGGAACAGTGGGATATAGAGAGAGGGGGGACAGACTGAGGAACAGTGGGATATAAAGAGAGAGAGGGGACAGACTGGGGAACAGTGGGATATAGAGAGAGAGGAGACAGACTGGGGAACAGTGGGATATAAAGAGAGAGAGGGGACAGACTGGGGAACAGTGGGATATAGAGAAAGAGGAGACAGACTGGGGAACAGTGGGATACAGAGAGAGAGGGGACAGACTGGGGAACAGTGGGACATAGACAGAGAGAGGGGACAGACTGGGGAACAGTGGGATATAGAGAGAGAGAGGGGACAGACTGGGGAACAGTGGGATATAGAGAGAGAGGGGACAGACTGGGGAACAGTGGGATATAGAGAGAGAGGGGACAGACTGGGGAACAGTGGGATATAGAGAGAGAGAGGGGACAGACTGGGGAACAGTGGGATATAGAGAGAGAGGGGACAGACTGGGGAACAGTGGGATATAGAGAGAGTGAGGGGACAGACTGGGGAACAGTGGGATATAGAGAGAGAGAGGGGACAGACTGGGGAACAGTTGGATATAGAGAGAGAGGGGACAGACTGGGGAACAGTGGGATATAGAGAGAGAGGGGACAGACTGGGGAACAGTGGGATATAGAGAGAGAGAGGGGACAGACTGGGGAACAGTGGGATATAGAGAGAGAGAGGGGACAGACTGGGGAACAGTGGGATATAGAGAGAGAGGGGACAGACTGGGGAACAGTAGGATACAGAGAGAGTGAGGGGACAGACTGGGGAACAGTGGGATATAGAGAGAGAGGGGACAGTCTGGGGAACAGTGGGATATAGAGAGAGAGGGGAGAGACTGGGGAACAGTGGGATATAGAGAGAGAGGGGACAGACTGGGGAACAGTGGGATATAGAGAGAGAGGGGACAGACTGCGGAACAGTGGGATATAGAGAGAGAGGGGACAGACTGGGGAACAGTGGGATATAGAGAGAGAGAGGGGACAGACTGGGGAACAGTGGGATATAGAGAGAGAGAGGGGACAGACTGGGGAACAGTGGGATATAGAGAGAGAGGGGACAGACTGGGGAACAGTGGGATACAGAGAGAGTGAGGGGACAGACTGGGGAACAGTGGGATATAGAGAGAGAGGGGACAGTCTGGGGAACAGTGGGATATAGAGAGAGAGGGGACAGACTGGGGAACAGTGGGATATAGAGAGAGTGAGGGGACAGACTGGGGAACAGTGGGATAGAGAGAGAGAGAGAGGGACAGACTGTGGAACAGTGGGATACAGAGAGAGTGAGGGGACAGTCTGGGGAACAGTGGGATACAGAGAGAGTGAGGGAACAGTCTGGGGAACAGTGGGATACAGAGAGAGTGAGGGAACAGTCTGGGGAACAGTGGGATACAGAGAGAGTGAGGGAACAGTCTGGGGAACAGTGGGATACAGAGAGAGTGAGGGGACAGACTGTGGAACAGTGGGATACAGAGAGAGTGAGGGAACAGTCTGGGGAACAGTGGGATACAGAGAGAGTGAGGGGACAGACTGGGGAACAGTGGGATATAGAGAGAGTGAGGGGACAGACTGGGGAACAGTGGGATAGAGAGAGAGAGAGAGGGACAGACTGGGGAAATGTGGGATACAGAGAGAGAGGGGACAGACTGGGGAACAGTGGGATATAGAGGGAGAGGGGACAGACTGGGGAACAGTGGGATATAGAGAGAGAGAGGGAACAGACTGGGGAACATTGAGATACAGAGAGAGAGCGGACAGACTGGGGAACAGTGGGATACACAGGGAGAGGGGACAGACTGGGGAACAGTGGGATATAGAGAGAGAGAGGGGACAGACTGGGGAACAGTGGGATATAGAGAGAGAGGGGACAGACTGGGGAACAGTGGGATATAAAGAGAGAGGGGACAGACTGGGGAACAGTGGGATATAGAGAGAGAGGGGACAGACTGGGGAACAGTGGAATATAGAGAGAGAGGGGAGAGACTGGGTTACAGTGGGATATAGAGAGAGAGGGGACAGACTGGGGAACAGTGGGATATAGAGAGAGAGGGGACAGACTGGGGAACAGTGGGATATAGAGAGAGACAGGGGACAGACTGGGGAACAGTGGGATATAGAGAGAGAGGCGACAGACTGGGGAACAGTGGGGTACAGAGAGAGAGAGGGGACAGACTGGGGAACAGTGGGATATAGAGAGAGAGGGGACAGACTGGGGAACAGTGGGATACAGAGAGAGAGGGGACAGACTGGGTAGCAGTGGGATATAGAGAGAGAGGGGACAGACTGGGGAACAGTGGGATACATAGAGAGAGGGGGGACAGACTGGGGAACAGTGGGATACATAGAGAGAGGGGACAGACTGGGGAACAGTGGGATATAGAGAGAGAGGGGACAGACTGGGGAACAGTGGGATATAGAGAGAGATGGGACAGACTGGGGAACAGTGGGATATAGAGAGAGAGAGTGGACAGACTGGGGAACAGTGGGATATAGAGAGAGAGGGGACAGACTGGGGAACAGTGGGATATAGAGAGAGGGGACAGACTGGGGAACAGTGGGATATAGAGAGAGAGGGGACAGACTGGGGAACAGTGCGATATAGAGAGAGAGAGGTGACAGACTGGGGAACAGTGGGATATAGAGAGAGAGGGGACAGACTGGGGAACAGTGGGATACAGAGAGAGAGGGGACAGACTGGGGAACAGGGGGATATAGAGAGAGAGAGGGGACAGACTGGGGAACAGTGGGATATAGAGAGAGATGGGACAGACTGGGGAACAGTGGGATATAGAGTGAGGGAACAGACTGGGGAAATGTGGGATATAGAGAGAGAGGGAACAGACTGGGGAAATGTGGGATACAGAGAGAGAGGGGACAGACTGGGGAACAGTGGGATATAGAGAGAGAGGGGACAGACTGGGGATCAGTGGGATATAGAGAGAGAGAGGGAACAGACTGGGGAACATTGAGATACAGAGAGAGAGCGGACAGACTGGGGAACAGTGGGATACACAGAGAGAGGGGACAGACTGGGGAACAGTGGGATATAGAGAGAGAGAGGGGACAGACTGGGGAACAGTGGGATATAGAGAGAGAGGGGACAGACTGGGGAACAGTGGGATATAAAGAGAGAGGGGACAGACTGGGGAACAGTGGGATATAGAGAGAGAGGGGACAGACTGGGGAACAGTGGAATATAGAGAGAGAGGGGACAGACTGGGGAACAGTGGGATATAGAGAGAGAGGGGACAGACTGGGGAACAGTAGTATATAGAGAGAGAGAGGGGACAGACTGGGGAACAGTGGGATACAGAGAGAGAGGGGACAAACTGGGGAACATTGGGATAGAGAGAGAGAGGGGACAGACTGGGGAAAAGTGGGATATAGAGAGAGTGGGGAGAGACTGGGGAACAGTGGGATACAGAGAGAGAGAGGGGACAGACTGGGGAACAGTGGGATATAGAGAGAGAGGGGACAGACTGGGGGACAGTGGGATATAGAGAGAGGGGGGACAGACTGGGGAACAGTGGGATATAAAGAGAGAGAGGGGACAGACTGGGGAACAGTGGGATATAGAGAGAGAGGAGACAGACTGGGGAACAGTGGGATATAAAGAGAGAGAGGGGACAGACTGGGGAACAGTGGGATATAGAGAAAGAGGAGACAGACTGGGGAACAGTGGGATACAGAGAGAGAGGGGACAGACTGGGGAACAGTGGGACATAGACAGAGAGAGGGGACAGACTGGGGAACAGTGGGATATAGAGAGAGAGAGGGGACAGACTGGGGAACAGTGGGATATAGAGAGAGAGGGGACAGACTGGGGAACAGTGGGATATAGAGAGAGAGAGGGGACAGACTGGGGAACAGTGGGATATAGAGAGAGAGGGGACAGACTGGGGAACAGTGGGATATAGAGAGAGTGAGGGGACAGACTGGGGAACAGTGGGATATAGAGAGAGAGGGGACAGACTGGGGGACAGTGGGATATAGAGAGAGGGGGGACAGACTGGGGAACAGTGGGATATAAAGAGAGAGAGGGGACAGACTGGGGAACAGTGGGATATAGAGAGAGAGGAGACAGACTGGGGAACAGTGGGATATAAAGAGAGAGAGGGGACAGACTGGGGAACAGTGGGATATAGAGAAAGAGGAGACAGACTGGGGAACAGTGGGATACAGAGAGAGAGGGGACAGACTGGGGAACAGTGGGACATAGACAGAGAGAGGGGACAGACTGGGGAACAGTGGGATATAGAGAGAGAGAGGGGACAGACTGGGGAACAGTGGGATATAGAGAGAGAGGGGACAGACTGGGGAACAGTGGGATATAGAGAGAGAGAGGGGACAGACTGGGGAACAGTGGGATATAGAGAGAGAGGGGACAGACTGGGGAACAGTGGGATATAGAGAGAGTGAGGGGACAGACTGGGGAACAGTGGGATATAGAGAGAGAGAGGGGACAGACTGGGGAACAGTTGGATATAGAGAGAGAGGGGACAGACTGGGGAACAGTGGGATATAGAGAGAGAGGGGACAGACTGGGGAACAGTGGGATATAGAGAGAGAGAGGGGACAGACTGGGGAACAGTGGGATATAGAGAGAGAGAGGGGACAGACTGGGGAACAGTGGGATATAGAGAGAGAGGGGACAGACTGGGGAACAGTAGGATACAGAGAGAGTGAGGGGACAGACTGGGGAACAGTGGGATATAGAGAGAGAGGGGACAGTCTGGGGAACAGTGGGATATAGAGAGAGAGGGGACAGACTGGGGAACAGTGGGATATAGAGAGAGAGGGGACAGACTGGGGAACAGTGGGATATAGAGAGAGAGGGGACAGACTGCGGAACAGTGGGATATAGAGAGAGAGGGGACAGACTGGGGAACAGTGGGATATAGAGAGAGAGAGGGGACAGACTGGGGAACAGTGGGATATAGAGAGAGAGAGGGGACAGACTGGGGAACAGTGGGATATAGAGAGAGAGGGGACAGACTGGGGAACAGTGGGATACAGAGAGAGTGAGGGGACAGACTGGGGAACAGTGGGATATAGAGAGAGAGGGGACAGTCTGGGGAATAGTGTGATATAGAGAGAGAGGGGACAGACTGGGGAACAGTGGGATATAGAGAGAGTGAGGGGACAGACTGGGGAACAGTGGGATAGAGAGAGAGAGAGAGGGACAGACTGTGGAACAGTGGGATACAGAGAGAGTGAGGGGACAGTCTGGGGAACAGTGGGATACAGAGAGAGTGAGGGAACAGTCTGGGGAACAGTGGGATACAGAGAGAGTGAGGGAACAGTCTGGGGAACAGTGGGATACAGAGAGAGTGAGGGGACAGACTGTGGAACAGTGGGATACAGAGAGAGTGAGGGAACAGTCTGGGGAACAGTGGGATACAGAGAGAGTGAGGGGACAGACTGTGGAACAGTGGGATACAGAGAGAGTGAGGGGACAGTCTGGGGAACAGTGGGATACAGAGAGAGTGAGGGAACAGTCTGGGGAACAGTGGGATACAGAGAGAGTGAGGGGACAGTCTGGGGAACAGTCGGATGGATACAGGTGGGACACTTTGTGGACCTATGCACAGCACAGAAGATTGCCAACAGATGTGGCGTTTTGCGGTGGTGCACTGTGCAGTGCTGGTGTAGTAGTGGAATCTGGGGGATCGAGCCATCGATCCCTGAAAGCTGTTTGCTGGCAAGGGTCGGTGACATTGGTGGGAAGAGTTCCCTGCTCCATATGGATGTCCCCCAGCTCCTTTTTCTCTTTGCCCTGAGAGATGGGTTTCATCCACGCAGCGACTTTGAGGGTGGCGCGAGACGAGCAGAAGTTTGACATCTTCTGAAGTTGGGGTCCCATGCGTTGAAGATGTCGGGAGACTGTGGGATGGTGGGGACACCCTTTCAAATGGGTTTCGAGGTCCAAGAGATTCCGCCCTCACCGCTCTCCGCGAATCTGGGGAGGCTGGGCTGGCAGTGTGTCGATGTGCCAGATGGTGGGCATGAATACCTCTGTAATACCGCGTCCACCATCGCCCCGCTATGCGCCGTTACTTCCCATTTCGCGGAAGGATGATTCGGGGAGAGATGCCCCTGGATTCCACGGGTGTGTGCTCCCCCTGTTTCCTGGCCCTTCCTGATTTCACAACCGGGTTCGACACTGGGAGCACCAGTGTTATACAGCGAGCGCATCACTGTTTCTCTCTGTCCCACTCACTCCATCTCTGTCTCTCCCTCTCTCTGTCTCTCACACTCTCTCTGTCTCTCTCTGTCCCTCTCTGTCTCTCTCTCTGTCTCTCTCACTCTCTGTCCCACTTGCTGTCTCTCTCTGTCTGTCTCTCGCCCTGTCTCTGACTTTCTTTCTCTCTATCTCTGTCTGTCTCTCCTTCTGTCTCTCTCCCTCTCTCTGCGTGTCTCTCTCTCTCTCTCTCTCTCGCTCTCTCACTCTGTCTCTCTCTCTGTCTCTCTCACTCCCTGTCCCACTTTCTATTTCTGTCTCACTCGCTGTCTCTCTCTGTCTGTCTCTCGCTCTGTCTCTGACTTTCTTTCTCTCTATCTCTGTCTCTGTCTCTCTCTCTCTCTCTCCCTCTCTCTCTGGCTGCCTCTCTACAATTCCCAGAGGGAACATTGCCAGGGAATGGATCCTTGAACTCAACACCTGGGACTTTTCTTTCAGCTCCCCCAGAGGGCTGGAATTTGAGGGGTGGCCACATCACGGAGGGGGCATCGATGGGGCAAGTCGGGGGGTGCCTTTATCACAGGGCTTGGGGAGGGGGGAGGCTTTCGAGATGAGGGGAGAGCTGTGCACAATTTTTAACACCAGTGTCAAGAGATTCAAGTCACCGAGCGTGAAATCAAGGAGGATACAGTGGATTTCTAGAACATAGAAGAGTTACAGCACAGCCCAGGCCCTTTGGCCCGCAATGTTCTGCCCACCTACTGACCCATGACCCAACATTTTACTATCCCCAGTGTGCCAATCCCAGCGTCG
Source organism: Stegostoma tigrinum (assembly GCF_030684315.1). Classification (NCBI taxonomy): domain Eukaryota; kingdom Metazoa; phylum Chordata; class Chondrichthyes; order Orectolobiformes; family Stegostomatidae; genus Stegostoma; species Stegostoma tigrinum. The sequence goes on from NW_026728049.1 coordinate 88,640, forward strand.
CTTGAACTCTCTGAAGCAGCGGCTCCTCTAGGAATGCCGGCAGCGCTTTTAACAGCCAAAACACTCTCCCACCCACCTATTCCTTCCACCATTCGGCTTAAAATTATACCCCCAGCCTTTCCCGTCTCCCTTTAGCCTCCAAAGGTTGGAAGGGACAAGGTCGGCGGGGTGCGGAGGGAGTCAAGGGTCTGCCTCCAGTTTGGAAGCATTTCGACTCAAGCCCCAGATGGCAGAGACCCACGAGCACCTCCAACACACCCACCCCTCAAAGCCGGCCTCGTGCCCGGCCTCCGGGAGACAGGGTACTCACCGCGTTTGCATTTGCGCCCGCACTGGTGCGGGCAACAGCGGAATCCGCTCCGGCAATCCGAATCGCAGAGGCACTTAATTGGCCAGCATCGTAGGGACTTGCGCACCGGGAGGGTCTCGCAGTAACCCAGTAGGTCATTGACGGGGCACACTGCAGACGGAGAGGGCGAAAGGAAAGAACAGGGAGGTCAGGGGGTGGTGGTCAGGGAAGGAGCGAGCGCAGGACGGTTTCGGGACGGGGTCGGCAGGATAAGAGGTGGGGAGAGAACGGGAAGGGAGTGTCCGAAACAGACCGGGATATGCAGACAGGGTGGAGAGTTGAGCACAGCATGGATGTTCAAAACGAATCTGCACAGATCAGAGATAAACCATCCCAAACAATTCCTCTGTTCCCCAGTCTGTCCCCTCTCTCTCTCTATATCCCACTGTTCCCCAGTCTGTCCCCTCTCTCTCTCTATATCCCACTGTTCCCCAGTCTGTCCCCTCTCTCTCTATATCCCACTGTTCCCCAGTCTGTCCCCTCTCTCTCTATATCCCACTGTTCCCCACTCTGTCCCCTCTCTCTCTGTATCCTACTCTTCCGCAGTCTGTCCCCTCTCTCTCTCTATATCCCACTGTTCCCCAGTCTGTCCCCTCTCTCTCTATATCCCACTGTTCCCCAGTCTGTCCCCTCTCTCTCTCTATATCCCACTGTTCCCCAGTCTGTCCCCTCTCTCTCTATATCCCACTGTTCCCCAGTCTGTCCCCTCTCTCTCTCTATATCCCACTGTTCCCCACTCTGTCCCCTCTCTCTCTATATCCCACTGTTCCCCAGTCTGTCCCCTCTCTCTCTCTATATCCCACTGTTCCCCAGTCTGTCCCCTCTCTCTCTGTATCCTACTCTTCCCCAGTCTGTCCCATCTCTCTCTCTATATCCCACTGTTCCCCAGTCTGTCCCCTCTCTCTCTATATCCCACTGTTCCCCAGTCTGTCCCCTCTCTCTCTCTATATCCCACTGTTCCCCAGTCTGTCCCCTCTCTCTCTGTAACCCACTGTTCCCCAGTCTGTCCCCTCTCTCTCTCTATCCCACTGTTCCCCAGTCTGTCCCCTCTCTCTCTATATCCCACTGTTCCGCAGTCTGACCCCTCTCTCTCTCTATATCCCACTGTTCCCCAGTCTGTCCCCTCTCTCTCTCTATATCACACTGTTCCCCAGTCTGTCCCCTCTCTCTCTATATCCCACTGTTCCCCAGTCTGTCCCCTCTCTCTCTCTATATACTACTGTTCCCCAGTCTGTCCCCTCTCTCTCTATATCCCACTGTTCCCCAGTCTGTCCCCTCTCTCTCTATATCCCACTGTTCCCAAGTCTGTCCCCTCTCTCTCTATATCCCACTGTTCCCCAGTCTGTCCCCTCTCTCTCTATATCCCACTGTTCCGCAGTCTGACCCCTCTCTCTCTCTATATCCCACTGTTCCCCAGTCTGTCCCCCCTCTCTCTCTATATCACACTGTTCCCCAGTCTGTCCCCTCTCTCTCTGATTTCCACCGTTCCCCAGTCTGTCCCCTCTCTCTCTATATCCCCCTGTTCCCCAGTCTGTCCCCTCTCTCTCTCTCTATCCCACTGTTCCCCAGTCTGTCCCCTCTCTCTCTCTATATCCCACTGTTCCCCAGTCTGTCCCCTCTCTCTCTCTATATCCCACTGTTCCCCAGTCTGTCCCCTCTCTCTCTGTATCCCACTGTTCCCCAGTCTGTTCCCTCTCTCTCTCTGTATCCCACTGTTCCCCAGTCTGTCCCCTCTCTCTCTCTATATCCCACTGTTCCCCAGTCTGTCCCCTCTCTCTCTACATCCCACTGTTCCCCAGTCTGTCCCCTCTCTCTCTATATCCCACTGTTCCCCAGTCTGTCCGCTCTCTCTCTATATCCCACTGTTCCCCAGTCTGTCCCCTCTCTCTCTGTATCCCACTGTTCCCCAGTCTGTCCCCTCTCTCTCTCTATATCCCACTGTTCCCCAGTCTGCCCCCTCTCTCTCTATATCCCCCTGTTCCCCAGGCTGTCCCCTCTCTCTCTGTGTCCCACTGTTCCCCAGTCTGTCCCCTCTCTCTCTCTGTATCCCCCTGTTCCCCAGTCTGTCCGCTCTCTCTCTATATCCCACTGTTCCCCAGTCTGTCCCCTCTCTCTCTGTATCCCACTGTTCCCCAGTCTGTCCCCTCTCTCTCTCTATATCCCACTGTTCCCCAGTCTGCCCCCTCTCTCTCTATATCCCCCTGTTCCCCAGGCTGTCCCCTCTCTCTCTGTGTCCCACTGTTCCCCAGTCTGTCCCCTCTCTCTCTCTCTGTATCCCCCTGTTCCCCAGTCTGTCCCCTCTCTCTCTCTATATCCCACTGTTCCCCAGTCTGTTCCCTCTCTCTCTATATCCCCCTGTTCCCCAGTCTGTCCCCTCTCTCTCTGTATCCCACTGTTCTCCAGTCTGACCCCGCTCTCTCTCTGTATCCCCCTGTTCCCCAGTCTGTCCCCTCTCTCTCTCTATATCCCACTGTTCCCCAGTCTGTCCCCTCTCTCTCTATATCCCACTGTTCCCCAGTCTGTCCCCTCTCTCTCTATATCCCACTGTTCCCCACTCTGTCCCCTCTCTCTCTGTATCCTACTCTTCCCCAGTCTGTCCCCTCTCTCTCTCTATATCCCACTGTTCCCCAGTCTGTCCCCTCTCTCTCTATATCCCACTGTTCCCCAGTCTGTCCCCTCTCTCTCTCTATATCCCACTGTTCCCCAGTCTGCCCCCTCTCTCTCTATATCCCACTGTTCCGCAGTCTGTCCCCTCTCTCTCTCTATATCCCACTGTTCCCCAGTCTGTCCCCTCTCTCTCTGTATCCTACTCTTCCCCAGTCTGTCCCCTCTCTCTCTCTATATCCCACTGTTCCCCAGTCTGTCCCCTCTCTCTCTATATCCCACTGTTCCCCAGTCTGTCCCCTCTCTCTCTCTATATCCCACTGTTCCCCAGTCTGCCCCCTCTCTCTCTGTAACCCACTGTTCCCCAGTCTGTCCCCTCTCTCTCTCTATCCCACTGTTCCCCAGTCTGTCCCCTCTCTCTCTATATCCCACTGTTCCGCAGTCTGACCCCTCTCTCTCTCTATATCCCACTGTTCCCCAGTCTGTCCCCTCTCTCTCTCTATATCACACTGTTCCCCAGTCTGTCCCCTCTCTCTCTATATCCCACTGTTCCCCAGTCTGTCCCCTCTCTCTCTCTATATCCCACTGTTCCCCAGTCTGTCCCCTCTCTCTCTATATCCCACTGTTCCCCAGTCTGTCCCCTCTCTCTCTATATCCCACTGTTCCCAAGTCTGTCCCCTCTCTCTCTATATCCCACTGTTCCCCAGTCTGTCCCCTCTCTCTCTATATCCCACTGTTCCGCAGTCTGACCCCTCTCTCTCTCTATATCCCACTGTTCCCCAGTCTGTCCCCCCTCTCTCTCTATATCACACTGTTCCCCAGTCTGTCCCCTCTCTCTCTGATTTCCACCGTTCCCCAGTCTGTCCCCTCTCTCTCTATATCCCCCTGTTCCCCAGTCTGTCCCCTCTCTCTCTATCCCGCTGTTCCCCAGTCTGTCCGCTCTCTCACTCTATATCCCACTGTTCCCCAGTCTGTCCGCTCTCTCTCTATATCCCACTGTTCCCCAGTCTGTCCCCTCTCTCTCTGTATCCCACTGTTCCCCAGTCTGTCCCCTCTCTCTCTCTATATCCCACTGTTCCCCAGTCTGCCCCCTCTCTCTCTATATCCCCCTGTTCCCCAGGCTGTCCCCTCTCTCTCTGTGTCCCACTGTTCCCCAGTCTGTCCCCTCTCTCTCTCTGTATCCCCCTGTTCCCCAGTCTGTCCGCTCTCTCTCTATATCCCACTGTTCCCCAGTCTGTCCCCTCTCTCTCTGTATCCCACTGTTCCCCAGTCTGTCCCCTCTCTCTCTCTATATCCCACTGTTCCCCAGTCTGCCCCCTCTCTCTCTATATCCCCCTGTTCCCCAGGCTGTCCCCTCTCTCTCTGTGTCCCACTGTTCCCCAGTCTGTCCCCTCTCTCTCTCTATATCCCACTGTTCCCCAGTCTGTTCCCTCTCTCTCTATATCCCCCTGTTCCCCAGTCTGTCCCCTCTCTCTCTGTATCCCACTGTTCTCCAGTCTGACCCCGCTCTCTCTCTGTATCCCCCTGTTCCCCAGTCTGTCCCCTCTCTCTCTCTATCCCACTGTTCCCCTGTCTGTCCCCTCTCTCTCTATCTCCAACTGTCCCACAGTCTGTCCCCTCTCTCTCTATATATCCCACTGTTCCCCAGTCTGTCCCCTCTCTCTCTATATCCCACGGTTCCCCAGTCTGACACCTCTCTCTCTATATCCCACTGTTCCCCAGTCTGTCCCCTCTGTCTCTCTCTATCCCACTGTCCCCCAGTCTGTCCCCTCTCACTCTAAAACCGACTGTTCCCCAGTCTGTACCCTCTCTCTCTATATCCCACGGTTCCCCAGTCTGTCCCCTCTCTGTCTCTATATCCCACTGTTCCCCAGTCTGTCCCCTCTCTCTCTCTGTATCCCACTGTTCCCCAGTCTGTCCACTCTCTCGAGATATATCCCACTGATCCCCAGTCTGTCCCCTCTCTCTCTATATCCCACTGTTCCACAGTCTGTGCCCTCTCTCTCTCTATATCCCACTGTTCCCCAGTCTGTCCCCTCTCTCTCTCTATAACCTACTGTTCCCCAGTCTGTCCCCTCTCACTCTATATCCCACTGTTCCCCAGTCTGTCCCCTCTCTCTCTGTATCCCACTGTTCCCCTGTCTGTCCCCTCTCACTCTATATCCCACTGTTCCCCAGTCTGTCCCCTCTCTCTCTCTATATCCCACTGTTCCCCAGTCTGTCCCCTCTCTCTCTATATCCCACTGTTCCCCAGTCTGTCCCCCCTCTCTCTCTATATCCCACTGTTCCCCAGTCTGTCAACTCTCTCTCTCTCTATATCCCACTGTTCCCCAGTTTGTTCCGTCTCTCTCTGTATCCCACTGTTCCCCAGTCTGTCAACTCTCTCTCTCTCTATATCCCACTGTTCCCCAGTCTGTCCCCTCTCTCTCTCTGTATTCCACTGTTCCACAGTCTGAAACCTCTCGGTCTCTATATTCCACTGTTGCCCAGCCTGTCCCCTCCCTCTCTATATCCGACTGTTCCCCAGTCTGACCCCACTCACTCTATATCCCACTGTTCCCCAGTCTGGCCCCTCTCTCTCTATATCCCACTGTTCCTCAGTCTGACCCCTCTTGCACGATATCCAACTGTTCCCCAGTCTGTCCCCTCTCTCTCTATCCCACTGTTCCCCAGTCTGTCCCCTCTCTCTCTCTGTATCCCACTGTTCCACAGTCTGAAACCTCTCGGTCTCTATATTCCACTGTTGCCCAGCCTGTCCCCTCCCTCTCTATATCCGTCTGTTCCCCAGTCTGACCCCTCTCACTCTATATCCCACTGTTCCCCAGTCTGTCCCCTCTCTCTCTATATCTCACTGTTCCTCAGTCTGACCCCTCTTGCACGATATCCAACTGTTCCCCAGTCTGTCCCCTCTCTCTCTCTATCCCACTGTTCCCCAGTCTGTCCCCTCTCTCTCTATATCCCACTGTTCCCCAGTCTGTCCCCTCTCTCTCTCTATATCCCACTGTTCCCCAGTCTGTCCCCTCTCTCTCTGTATCCCACTATTCCCCAGTCTGTCCCCTCTCTCTCTCTATATCCCACTGTTCCCCAGTCTTTCCCCTCTCTCTCTCTATGTCCCACTGTAACCCAGTCTCTCCCCTCTCCCTATATCCCACTGTTCCCCAGTCTGTCCCCACTATCTCTATATCCCACTGTTGCCCAGTCTGTCCCCTCTCTCTCTATATCCCACTCTTCCCCAGTCTGTCCCCTCTCTCTCTCTATATCCCACTGTTCCCCAGTCTTTCCCCTCTCTCTCTATATCCCACCGTTCCCCAGTCTGTCCCCTCTCTCTCTCTATATCCCACTGTTCCCCAGTCTGTCCCCTCTCTATCTCTATATCCCACTGTTCCCCAGTCTGTCCCCTCTCTCTCTCTGTATCCCACTGCTCCCCAGTCTGTCCCCTCTCTCTCTATATCCCACTGTTCCCCAGTATGTCCCCTCTCTCTCTATATCCCACTGTTCCCCAGTCTGTCCCCTCTCTCTCTGTATCCCACTGTTCCCCAGTCTGTCCCCTCTCTCTCTCTATATCCCACTGTTCCCCAGTCTTTCCCCTCTCTCTCTCTATGTCCCACTGTAACCCAGTCTCTCCCCTCTCTCTCTGTATCCCACTGTTCCCCAGTCTGTCCCCTCTCTCTCTATATCCCACTGTTCCCCAGTCTGTCCCCTCTCTCTCTATATATCCCACTGTTCCCCAGTCTGTCCCCTCTCTCTCTATATCCCACTGTTCCCCAGCCTGTCCCCTCTCTCTCTCTATATCCCACTGTTCCCCAGTCTGTCCCCTTTCTCTCTATATCCCACTGTTCCCCAGTCTGTCCCCTCTCTCTCTCTGTATCCCACTGTTCCCACAGTCTGTCCCCTCTCTCTCTATATATCCCACTGTTCCCCAGTCTGTCCCCTCTCTGTTCATAAATCCCACGTTTCCCCAGTCTGTCCCCTCTCTCTCTCTATATCCCACTGTTCCACAGTTGTACCCTCTCTCTCTATATCCCTCTATTCCCCAGTCTGTCCTCTCTCTCTAAATATCCCACTGTTCCCTAGTCTGTCCCCTCTCTCTCTATATCCCACTGTTCCCCAGTCTGTCCCCTCTCTCTCTCTTTTTCCGACTGTTCCACAGTCTGTCCCCTCTCTCTCTATATCCCACTGTTCCCCAGTCTGTTCCCTCTCTCTATATATACCACTGTTCCCCAGTCTGTCCCCTCTCTCTCTCTATATCCCACTGTTCCACAGTTGTACCCTCTCTCTCTATATCCCACTATTCCCCAGTCTGTCCTCTCTCTCTAAATATCCCACTGTTCCCTAGTCTGTCCCCTCTCTCTCTATATCCCACTGTTCCCCAGTCTGTCCCCTCTCTCTCTCTATATCCGACTGTTCCCCAGTCTGTCCCCTCTCACTCTAAAACCCACTGTTCCCCAGTCTGTTCCCTCTCTCTATATATCCCACAGTTCCCCAGTCTGTCCCCTCTCTGTCTATATCCCACTGTTCCCCAGTCTGTCCCCTCTGTCTCTATATATATCCCACTGATCCCCAGTCTGTCCCCGCTCTCTCTATATCCCACTGTTACCCAGTCTGTCCCCTCTGTCTCTATATATATCCCACTGATCCCCAGTCTGTCCCCGCTCTCTCTATATCCCACTGTTCCCCAGTCTGTCCCCTCTCTCTCTCTATATCCCACTGTTCCCCAGTCTGTCCCCTCTCTCTCTCTATAACCCACTGTTCCCCAGTCTGTCCCCTCTCTCTCTCTATAACCCACTGTTCCCCAGTCTGTCCCCTCTCACTCTATATCCCACTGTTCCCCAGTCTGTCCCCTCTCTCTCTGTATCCCACTGTTCCCCAGTCTGTCCCCTCTCACTCTATATCCCACTGTTCCCCATTCTGTCCCCTCTCTCTCTGGATCCCACTGTTCCCCAGTCTGTCCTCTCTCTCTAAATATCCCACTGTTCTCTAGTCTGTCCCCTCTATCTCTATATCCCACTGTTCCACAGTCTGTCCCCTCTGTCTCTCTAACCCACTGTTCCCCAGTCTGTCCCCTCTCTCTCTGTATCCCACTGTTCCCCAGTCTGTCCCCTCTCTCTCTCTATATCCCACGGTTCCCCAGTCTGACCCCTCTCTCTCTATATCCCACTGTTCCCCAGTCTGTCCCCTCTCTCTCTCTCTATCCCACTGTTCCCAGGTCTGCCCCCTCTCTCTCTCGATATCCCACTGTTCCCCAGTCTGTACCCTCTCACTCTATATCCCACTGTTCCCCAGCCTGTCCCCTCTCTCTCTATATCCCACGATTCCCCAGTCTGTCCCCTCTGTCTCTGTATCCCACTGTTCCTCAGTCTGTCCCCTCTGTCTCTGTATCCCACTGTTCCTCAGTCTGTCCCCTCTCTCTCTATATCTCACAGTTCCCCAGTATGTCCCCTGTCTCTCTCTATATCCCACTGTTTTCCAGTCTGTCCCCTCTCTCTCTCTCTGTATCCCACTGTTCCCCAGTCTGTCCCCTCTCTCTCTCTATATCCCACTGTTCCCCAGTCTGTCCCCTATCAGTCTATATCCCACTGTTCCCCAGTCTGTCCCCTCTCACTCTATATCCCACTGTTCCCCAGTCTGTCCCCTCTCTCTCTATATCCCACTGTTCCGCAGTCTGTCCCCTCTCTCTCTCTATATCCCACTGTTCCCCAGTCTGTCCCCTCTCAGTCTATATCCCACTGTTCGCCAGTCTGTCCCCTCTCTCTCTATATCCCACTGTTCCCCAGTCTGTCCCCTCTCTCTCTCTCTGTATCCCACTGTTCCCCAGTCTGTCAACTCTCTCTCTGTATCCCACTGTTCCCAGTCTGTCCCCTCTCTCTCTATATCCCACTGTTCCCAGTCTGTCCCCTCTCTCTCTCTATCCCAATGTTCCCCAGTCTGTCCCCTCTCAGTCTATATCCCACTGTTCCCCAGTCTGTCCCCTCTCTCGCTGTATCCCACTGTTCCCCAGTCTGTTCCGTCTCTCTCTCTGTATCCCACTGTTCCACAGTCTGTAACCTCTCTCTCTATATATCCCACTGTTGCTGAGTTTGTCCCCTCTCCCATCTATATCCCACTGTTCCCCAGTCTGTCCCCTCTCTCTCTGTATCCAATTGTTCCCCAGTCTGTCGTCTCTCTCTCTATATCCCACTGTTCCCCAGTCTGTCCCCTCTCTCTCTCTATCCCAATGTTCCCCAGTCTGTCCCCTCTCAGTCTATATCCCACTGTTCCCCAGTCTGTCCCCTCTCTCGCTGTATCCCACTGTTCCCCAGTCTGTTCCGTCTCTCTCTCTGTATCCCACTGTTCCACAGTCTGTAACCTCTCTCTCTATATATCCCACTGTTGCTGAGTTTGTCCCCTCTCCCATCTATATCCCACTGTTCCCCAGTCTGTCCCCTCTCTCTCTGTATCCAATTGTTCCCCAGTCTTTCGCCTCTCTCTCTATATCCCACTGTTCCCGAGTCTGTCCCCTCTCTCTCCTTAAATCCCACTGTTCCCCAGTCTGTCCAGTCTCTCTCTATATCCCACTGTTCCCCAGTCTGTCTCCTCTCTCTCTCTATATCCAACTGTTCCCCAGTCTGTCCCCTCTCTCTCTCTATCCCACTGTTCCCCAGTCTGTCCCCTCTCTCTCTATATCCCACTGTTCCCCAGTCTGTCCCCTCTCTCTCTCTATCCCACTGTTCCCCAGTCTGTCCCCTCTCTCTCTATATCCCACTGTTCCCCAGTCTGTCCCCTCTCCCTCTATCCCACTGTTCCCCAGTCTGTCCCCACTATCTCTATATCCCACTGTTCCCCAGTCTGTCCCCTCTCTCTCTATATCCCACTGTTCCCCAGTCTGTCCACTCTCTCTATATCCCACAGTTCCCCAGTCTGTCTCCTCTCTCTCTCTATATCCCACTGTTCCCCAGTCGGTCCCCTCTCTCTCTATATCCCACTGTTCCCCAGTCTGTCCCCTCTCTCTCTGTATCCCACTGTTCCCCAGTCTGTCCCCTCTCTCTCTTTATATCCCACTGTTCCCCAGTCTGTCCCCTCTCTCTCTATATCCCACTGTTCCCCAGTCTGTCCCCTCTCTCTCTATATCCCACTGTTCCCCAGTCTGTCCCCTCTCTCTCTATATCCCACTGTTCCCCAGTCTGTCCCCTCTCTCTCTCTATATCCCACTGTTCCCCAGTCTGTCCCCTCTCTCTCTATATCCCACTGTTCCCCAGTCTGTCCCCTCTCTCTCTATATTTCACTGTTCCCCAGTCTGTCCCCTCTCTCTATATCCCACTGTTCCCCAGTCTGTCCCCTCTCGCTCTATATCCCACTGTTCCCCAGTCTGTCCCCTCTCTCTCTATATTTCACTGTTCCCCAGTCTGTCCCCTCTCTCTCTATATCCCACTGTTCCCCAGTCTGTCCCCTCTCTCTCTATATTTCACTGTTCCCCAGTCTGTCCCCTCTCTCTCTATATCCCACTGTTCCCCAGTCTGTCCCCTCTCTCTCTCTATATCCCACTGTTCCCCAGTCTGTCCCCTCTCTCTCTGTATCCCACTGTTCCCCAGTCTTTCGTCTCTCTCTCTCTATCCCACTGTTCCCCAGTCTGTCCCCTCTCTCTCTGTATCCCACTGTTCCCCAGTCTGTCCCCTCTCTCTCTCTATCCCACTGTTCCCCAGTCTGTCCCCTCTCTCTCTATATCCCACTGTTCCCCAGTCTGTCCCCTCTCTCTCTGTTTCCCACTGTTCCCCAGTCTTTCCTCTCTCTCTCTATATCCCACTGTTCCCCAGTCTGTCCGCTCTCTCTCTCTATATCCCACTGTTCCCCAGTCTGTCCCCTCTCTCTCTATATCCCACTGTTCCCCAGTCTGTCCCCTCTCTCTCTATATCTCACTGTTCCCCAGTCTGTCCCCTCTCTCTCTCTATCCCACTGTTCCCCAGTCTGTCCCCTCTCTCTCTATATCCCACTGTTCCCCAGTCTGTCCCCTCTCTCTCTCTATATCCCACTGTTCCCCAGTCTGTCCCCTCTCCCTCTCTATCCCACTGTTCCCCAGTCTGTCCCCTCTCTCTCTCTCTTTCCCACTGTTCCCCAGTCTGTCCCCTCTCTCTCTGTATCCCACTGTTCCCCAGTCTGTCCCCTCTCTCTCTATATCCCACTGTTCCCCAGTCTGTCCCCTCTCTCTCTATATCCCACTGTTCCCCAGTCTGTCCCCTCTCTCTCTCTATATCCCACTGTTCCCCAGTCTGTCCCCTCTCTCTCTGTATCCCACTCTTCCCCAGTCTGTCCCCTCTCTCTCTGTATCCCACTGTTCCCCAGTCTGTCCCCTCTCTCTCTATATCCCACTGTTCCCCAGTCTGTCCTCTCTCTCTCTGTATCCCACTGTTCCCCAGTCTGTCCCCTCTCCCTCC